>NW_020862469.1:0-86615 GCF_003713205.1 Coffea eugenioides | reverse complement strand
CCACTCGACATTACTAGTTACCCAGGGTTCGTTATCTAATCGACCAGGCCCTTGCCGGCTCGACTCGATTAACTAGCCACAGGGTTTCTGGAATTCCAGACAAGATACAATTCATATGCATGTAGAGCAAGTCAAGTGAAATCGATAAACAAGAACAATTCTCGTTAGGGCAAGTGTGATAAAGTACACCTTTGCCCGATCAAATCACTTCTATATCATGTAATCACATTGGTCAAAGATAAATCACAAATATCAAGTTCAATCAGATATTTGGAAGCACTCACCAAAAGTAATGCCTCTAATGTTCGCGTCTGGGTGGTACTCCGGGTTTGGAGTCCAAATCTGCGATAAAACTTAATTTAAGAACTTTGAAAATCAACTAAGGTTCGAAACTTAGACGTTTCATTCAATAAGAATAAAGAAATTGAAATTCACTTGGAGAATAGTCGTGAAACGGTTGCTCGCTTTTCAAACTGAAAAATTTTGTAAGATGTATACTTGGAAATAACTTTTAAGTCGAAAGTGCAAGGAAAACGGATTTATAGTGATTATTACCGCTTTTCCTAAGGGTACAAGTTCAGCTAGGTTCTAACGTATAACCCTTGATAACCAAAGTAGCAAAAGTCCTAGATGGTTCAAGTGATATTCATTTATCAACTTTATCCAAGTCGCAAGTGTATGTCTCTAGTCCTCGAGCGTAAATTTGGACAGCATGCCCTTTGTATTTTCCTATTTCCAGCCATTTATGGCTTCATTCTTTTTCTCAATCAAACCCAAAGTTACACACAACACAAATTCATTTGAATAGCCGTTCAATAGGCTCAAGGTAATACAAGTACAAAAATCAAGCTAATGACATGTGCGGAAATGAAGTTTAACAAAAGACAGATTTGACGGGTTTTTGCGGAATGGACACATCCGAGGCTACGCTTATCAAATTGAGATGTAATTTGTACCATTTCGAAGCTAAGACACAGGGCTACAATTTTGATGAAGACCACTTAGTCTAATTTCCAGTGTAACCTACTCAAATTCCCAATTCACAGAACTAAATTCCAACTAATCGGCTAATTAACCGTACTGCCTTCAAATGGCCATATCTCAAACTACCAAAGTCCGTTTAAGGCGTTCTTGGAGGCGTTAAAAAGCTAAGAAAGAGTACTAAAATTTTCATGTTTTGGGTAATGGCTAAATCAGCACGGATCATAGTGAATAGACATGGTCAACTGGATGAACTGTCTAAAACGGATCACTGGATGCATCCTAGGGCAGTGAGGGTATTTTGATCTTTTCTCAGGATACGTGGCTCAAATTGGGCTGAAATTTTGTAGGCGTATATAAAATATCATTCTATACAAATTTCATGTTTTATGCTAAGCCTAATTCGGCCTCTAACATCACGAACTGGAACCAGACAGAACTGAGCTACAGTTTTCCATAAATCTGAAATTTTTCGTTTTCAAAGGAAACTTTCTTCATTTCTTGCCTCAATCACCACCACAACCTCTTATATAAGCTTAGATACAACATATACTATCCATACAGCAAGTACAGGCAGAAAATCATCAAACCCTAACTCATGTAACTCAAGAACATACACTATATCCATCCAAATCATTATAATAGGTATCATCCACCACAAATTTAAGGTGCTATGCCAAATTAAACAAGATCAAGAGTAAGAAATGGTAAATCATCCCTATTACCTTATTAAAGTTACTACCAAGAGCAGCCCTAGCTTTTCCTTCCTGTGACAGCCCCACCTCCCCCTAAGGCGAACCAGAGGGTTCGGCGGGCCGCCTGCCCAGCTCTCGCCGGGACTCAGTCGTTCACTACAGTCCTCAATTAAATTACAATATAAAAATCAAATATACATCAACTGGTCCACAAATACACATCCGTCTCCAATAATTACATGTCACAAATGCAGCGGAAACTAATCCCAAATATACATAAAATAATTCCAAATCCAAAATTGTACAAAGTTTAGGCCATCCATACACGTGCACAAGTACTACAAGTCCTTCGTTCGCCTTGAGCCCTGTGGAGGGGGAAAAAATGTTTTTGGGGTGAGCTAAAAGCTCAGCGAGTAACCAGAAAATCATTAATCAAATCGGTTTAACCATAGTTCATTTCAATGATGTCATATAGCAATGATGTCATAAATTAAATGGTAAATCCGGAAACAACTACATCATTTGCAAAATAGTAAATATGGATTATCAATAATTCAAGAAACATTTACAATGGAAAGCGATAGTAACATTCATGAAAGGATACATTCATTCTCCTGACATTTCCTCGCTCATTTGGTCATCCATTTCATTTCATTCACCCCGTCCCTGGCTTTTGGCCAGGCTCCACCAACCTACATAGGTAATACTCGAGTATACCAAACGTTCACCCAAGTTCCTAATCGCCTGACTGAGTCCGCTTCTGGCTCAAGACGACCGGTAACAAGGGGCAATGGCCAGTTCAGCCCAAAAGGGCTTACATTCATGCGCAAGTAACATTTCAATCGAACATTTCACATTTATCGAGGTCGAGTGCGATAAAGTACACACTCGCCTCGAAAACTCATTTTGGAAATCATTATAAGCGCTTAACACGTTATCAACTCAAAATACAAGTCATGAAGTCAAGAAATATAGCAAACAAGGCACACTCACATGCCAGCACGCATGATATGCAAGAAAACATTTCAAAAGTAACTTTGGAAACAGTTCAAAAGTAAATAATGTATGAAACGGTTCATAAATAACTTTAGAAGTAGTTTGAGGTCACTCACCTCCACGGCTCACAATCCTCGTCCAATATAGCCAATTCCATCATTCACGTCCAAGCCTTTCACATGAAACTTAGGGTAACCAACGCTATTAAAAATCGGACAGCATTTCCCCATAAATTCATCCTTTCCATCCTACAATCAAACCCAATCACATAGCAATTAACCACAATTGCTCAAAACCAGAAAACAGTTTTGACGTCCTTTTGCGGTAATGGCACCAAAGGTATTACGAGTATCGGATGGAGGTCCAAGACCCACCGTTTCGAAGCCAAGAACCAGGGCTACAACAATGTAGAAGGTTACTCAGTCCAAATCCTAGCACAACTAGGTCAAAAAGGCAGAATACCAAACCAGAATCGTAATTGCAGGTTCCCAAATCACACAAAACTGTAATCAGTCCAATTCAGTCTATACAGGTCCAAATGCATTGATTCCAAAGGCATATGATAGCTAAGACATCAAGATACATTTCATCAGAAGACACCAACAACAAAATCCAAACCAATTTCAGTCAAAACAGACGATTACTATCGCAGTTCGCACATTCTGTTCACCAAAAATAGCAACAGTAAAAACGGCATAACTCACTCTATACTACTCCAAATGCCCTGAAATTTTGTAGGCACTTCAAACTCATCAATACCTACAACTTTCATGTTTTGAGCTAAGGCCAATTCGGCCTCCATCTATGACCTAAAATTTCGGACAGAATGTAGCTTCAAGAACCCTAATTTTCCAGAATTTCTTCCAAACCCAAAATTGGTTGCAATTTCCTATCATCTACATTCACTAGAGTCATAGCCCCTTATTACCAACCATCATAAACATCCACAAGACCATGATCACATTAAATCAGAAAATTCCTCAAAAAAATAAAAACTTCACCAATTCATCCATAAGCAAGCAATAAACCACAATTTCCAACTCTATAGCCACCATTAGGCATAAATTCAACATCATTAGGTGTAAGAGGATAGTCAATCACTACTTACCAAGTAAACAAGAAAGAGGAAGTTGTAGACCACCTTAGCTTCTCCAAAAACTTCACCAAAACACTCACTAGCACCAAATGGAAGAATTTTATGGAGTAGAAACAAGTTTAGAAGGTTGGATGGTTTGATTGAAGCAAGATGAAAGCCAAAACTTGAAGAGTTTTTCTATCTTTTGAAGCTCAAGAAAGTCAGCCAAGAGGAAGACAAGAAATGGTGATTTTTAGTCAATTTTTGAGATATTTAACTTAAGGGGAAAAAAGTCAAAAAGTCCAACCAATGAGAAAGTGACACTTGGCACTCTATTAAATGCATTTCTATCCTTTAAGTCTCTCTCACATCAATCAAATCACCTCCTCTTCTTATCTCTTAACACCCGATAAATTTCACTCAGTATCCGGAACTTAATCGTATTGGCCGAATTTTTCCGAACTTTTCGCACTAGTGGGTCCCACGTCCTTTCTATATCCTAAATTTTTCAAAAACTACCCAATGCTAGGACAATCATTTTAAAACTATTTTTGCTCATAAACTTTATCTGGGGAATTTTTCTAATCAAGAAAATGTAGAAAAGGCGGGCGTTTTAAAAAAAAATAAACACTAGAAAATTAGAAAATTTTCGGGTTCTCACACTTATACTTTTCGGGGCGTCACACTTCCAAACTTTCACCAACACACCACTAGCTAAACACTCAAAGAAGGTTTTAATCGGTTTAGTTTCTTGTTTCCTCACTTGGATGGCTCAAACTCAAGATGAAATGGTGTATCTCTCCCTTGGTTTTTCTCTCCCTCTCTCTCGGCCAAAGCAAGCAGAAATGATGAAGAAAGGAAGCAAAATGGTGATAATAAGGCAAGATAATTTGGTCTTGGTCAAGGCCCTAGATGGCCAACAAGTGTCACTACCAATTTCCACTCATTTTTTTGTTTCTTTTCCTTGCCAATTTGGTCAAAATTTTCGGCCAAAGCCAGCTGGAAATGAGGGGATATTTTGCTCAAATTTTAATGAGCTTATATGGTAAGAAAGTGGTGATCAAGTGGTGTGTTCAATCGGTAGTGCACGGTACACGTCGGTTCACACCGTTTTTCCTTAAATCACACGTACTAGGGTTTTTACTTCCTATTCACTAACTTTTTATCATTGCTTCTAATCACATATTATTTCTCACCTAAAAGTCACTCTTAAGCACCAAATTTGATCCTTACTCCATACCGGATAATTACACTACGGATACACGAAAAATCCTATTTCACTTCGAATTGAAATCGGAAAGGAAAACCCTAATTTCCTATGATCATTGGCACTTTTCTAGGGTGATTGAGTAGTAGGATAGTGTAGAATAATAATTGCCAAATAATTTTTAAATAAAAGGGAATTTTCAAGAAATATATAAGGAATTTACAAGTCCTCACAAATTTGGTTGGATAAATTTTGAGTTATGAGCAAAGAGGCAAAACTGGACTAGGTCCAGGAATTTTATTACCAGTGATCTTGTGAGAGGTATAACGTTTTCCTCGATGATCGGAATTGAGTGCCGTTTGTGGCATTTGAAAGTAGACTCTTAGAGGTTTAAAATGGTATCAAGCTCATTTTCTGGTTCGTCCCGAACGATTCGTGGCGAGTCTTGAAAGCTGGCTGCCCGTTTATTACTGTTCATCCAAGACTGTCCAGAAAATTCATTTGGTTGCTTAATTTTGAACCACTTACGTTTGGATTTTGGAAATGGTTTCTTCTACACAAATATATCCTTGTGAACCTAGTTTCTAACGGCACTGACGGAACCTAATTCTGACTTTTCTATAGTGAATTATAACCATTTTCCCGAGACTGCCGGGCAAGACTGTTTAATCCGAATAAGGAACCTTCAAGTCTAAATGAAACATTTCTTTTGCCGAGCTTTCATGTACACACTAAACTTATTTTCTCATGAACTTTTACCATGTTATGGACCTTATTGCATGCCGGATTAAGTAGCCTAGACTACTCACTTGGTTTCTTAATGAACCTATACTGTAGTAAGGAA
This sequence comes from Coffea eugenioides, assembly GCF_003713205.1. Lineage (NCBI taxonomy): Eukaryota > Viridiplantae > Streptophyta > Magnoliopsida > Gentianales > Rubiaceae > Coffea > Coffea eugenioides. The sequence goes on along the minus strand of NW_020862469.1, from coordinate 80,817 downwards.
CGAATCCAATTGTTAATGATTTCACTCGTTGACCTAGGTTGGGGAAACGAAGGTGATCGTAACTGAGACGTTTGACGTTGATTGCTACTTTCACTTGACAAGTGAGTGTTCCACTACCTGCTACCTGTTATCTGAATATTAGAAATACTTGATTTATGACTGTTGGAGCCAAATACTGTTTTGATAAAATGGAGGCGAGCGTGTACTTTATCGCACTCGACCTCACTTGTTTTCCAATGAGGCTCTGTATACTATTATTATGAGATGTGATTTCTCTATATATGACTATGTTTAAGTTGTTTGGGTGATATCCCATCAACTACTGTTACTGTTTGGGTACCTAACCTCTTAGGTAAGTCGGTTGTATCGAGCCAGCAAGGGCTTGTCGAGAAGGCCGATAAACCTTGGGAACTGATGTTTGGAGGTCCCTGGTGAAGCATAGCCGTTGTGCTTGCTTGTTGTGTTGCCCAGCACCACCAGTGGTAAAATCCTCGACTTGATCCTGTTTCTTTTTGATCCTGTTTCTTTGGAATCTTGAATTCCTGGTATACTCGAATATTATCAAATTACTGTTTATGGAGTGCGGGCCCGGTAGGGGGTTGATTGGTGGACTGAGATTGATGAAAGTGGTTTTCTACGGACCCAATATACTGTGCATACAAGTGTTGACGGAGTGTCAACAGGAGGCAATTATGATCAAGCTCAAATGGATCTTTGGCTTTTGAAAGCCACCCGTATCCTTGAATTGAACTGTGATTAAACTGTTATTCTACTGTATGGTGTTTATTTAATTATTTTGTGACCTTATGTAACTATAAGTTTACTTGTTTTACTTGGAACCTCACTGGACTTTAGCTCACCCCATTCCCTTTATTTTTCTTAACAGATCAGGAATGGATTGATCAAGAGCTTTCTTAGCTTTATTTTGTTTTGAACTTGTATTTTGAGATTGTAACCTTTTGTTTAAGGAGACCTTACTTTTGACTTCCGTAAGCTTGAATCTATAAGTTTGACTTATGTTATGTAAGTTATGTGTGGAGTGATAAGTTGACATTTAATTATGTGTATGCTAAGCTTTTAGATTGTTGGTGTAGTGTTTATGTTTAATGGGGGTTACACTTCCGTGAATGGAAGATATCTCATCCGCTTCATTTGAGTTATTAGTACTTTGATCGACTGAGCCCCGGCGAGAGTTGGGCAGGCAGTCCGCTGATACCCTAGGGTTTGCCCTAGAGAGAGGTGGGGCTGTCACAGTTGGTATCAGAGCTTAGGGTTCAGATCCTTGTAGTATATCTTAGACTTAAACGTTTGGGATGCTGGACTGTTGGATTGGTTTAAAAGTTAAGTGACCACTAAAAGGGATAAGAATTAGAGCCTAGGGTTGAATTGGCCTGGACGAGTTAGGTATTTTCGACTTGAGGATTATATGTGATTATTTTCCCTTAAGAGTACTTACGTTTTATCTACACTTTGTGTAGGATGGACGGATCTTGTGGCCCTAGCGATAGACCGGTTGGCGAGACGCCCTGTGAGGACTTACCGATGATTAGATACCAGACCAGGCCCGGAGGAGCTAGAGCATATTGGAGCCCATCTGATCGCTATAGGCATTGCAAGTGTCGGCATATTTACACTTATCCTAATGAAGTAGTTCTGGCCGTAGTGAAAGAGCGGAAGGTCTTAGCGAGGGATAATACTAGGCTTGGATTTGAAATGAATTACCTGAAGAAAACTATTGAAATGCAAGCTGAGCGGATTAAGGAACTGGAGTATGATGTGGTCAAGGGCCGAGAAAGGGTTGATGACCTGAGCGCGCAGCTTGGCAAAGCTCAAGAGCGCATGGTTAAGAGGGTCAGGAAAGTGAGGAATAGAGCAGAGTCCATTCTGAATATTTGTGATGATCTGTTGGGAGAAGTGAGTGACGAGGCTTCTCACATTGGAGATGACACAGTAGCTGAACCAGCCCAGTCTGGGGGGTCAACTAGCCCTACGACGGATTAAGCCTCTACTTCTAGGCTATTACTTTGGATGATTTTGACTATTGTACATAGAAAGGATAGGGGAGGTTGTGATTCGGTGGTTGTACAGCTTTCTTTTGACCACTTGTGCTAGGTTTTGTTTGATATGACTGTACGACTATATATGTACTCTTGAGGCTCGTACTTGCTACCTTTGGTCTTGTTATTTTATAAATGACGGTTAAGAGCCTTTATGTACAGTGTTTTGACTGTTGACTTGGATCTTTGAATTTTGACTTTTGGCTTTGACTTTATTTCGCCATTGGCCTTTAACTGCTTTTCAATTTCACTCATTTATCGTGACTCCGATTCCATTTCTTATATGACCTTTAAATATGAATAGGCATATATTGTATACCCCTATTTGCTTACCCTGTTAGTTATAATACTTGGGCCCTAGACTAGTGAGTAATAATGGAGACTAGACGACAATATGGTTGGGGCCATGGGTGTGGATCTAGGTAGGTCCAGGATTAAGAGGAGGAATAAAGGTCTGTAGTCAATTAGAACCAAGGACCCGAATGTGAAGAAGGAGACTAGGTAGCTACAGCCATCAATCGTATGACTGATCTACTGTTTACTGGCCCATTTGGTGGACCATCGAGGTCAAGTACTGGGTAACTAGTAAAGGAACCTTGAAGTAAGTGAAGATAGGGCCCTGAAACGGTTCCAAAGTTCGCTCCTCCTTAAATTTCTTAGAGGACCAGATCCCAAAGTTGCCGAGAACTGGTTTGAAAGAATGGAAGATATTTTTGCTGCTTCGCGTGGTCCTTGCGCGGAGTGAGTTTGGGGTCAAGTGGTGTTATTGTCCGATTATGTGGGTAAGTGGTAAGGACTAGGTGCTCTTCTGGAGCGTAAGCTATGAATCATGACTGTTATAAGCATAAACCCTTTATCAGGATACTTGGGAGAAATAGATATGTATATCGGGTAGGAATCTCTAATATGGGTGATTTACTCTTGGGACCGACCGGCTCGAGTTGTGAATTACCTTATTGTGGATTCTTGTACTTGAGTACCAAAAGGTAGAGAGCACTAGAATAAGGGTCTGTATTTTGATTGCACTTGAGATAAGTTTTAATGGTAAAAGTCAAGGCGCGGAAGATTCTAACACTTGACCTAGTTAATGGACTAATTGAGGGAATGGATCTTGGAAGTTATCATGGACTAATCTAGAAATAGTCTGTTAGGGTTTCTATAGACGGTGGCTAGATTGTAGCGTACGTCAAAAAGAATTTTTGCACTGAAGACCTATTTCCTTCTCCTATGACTGTGAAGACTTGATAAGTGTTTATTTCGAATGTGAGGCGGTTTGATTGCAACTATATGGATATTTCTACCCCTCTTGTGATATTCTTTCCTATACTTCCTTGACACCTATCCACTAATGTCTAAGTATGGACTGGACTCGATTATTATCGTGGTGAGATTGTGAGTTTTGGAATTATGCATAGGGATTTGAAAAAGGATGTGATACCCCAACTTTTAGGATACTATTGTTGTTTATGTGACAGCCCCACCTTCCCCTAAGGCGAACCAAAGGGGTTAGCGACTGCCTGCCCAGCTCTCGCCAGGACTAACGGTTCAGTTTAGAGCGATCTAATACGTTCCGGAACATACAAACGCGCGTAAACAAGTCAAAATCCCAAAAAAAAAAATGAAATCGGAGCCGGTCATGAATAGTAACCGACACGTCAAAACCCAACCAAATATCAAGCAAACATTCACATCTTGAAATTTAGCATTTACAATCCAAAGTGGCATACAAAAGTATTCAAAAGTGGATACATGTATGGTTTGCCAAATCAAAAGAGAAACGGACCCAAAAGTACATTTAGGGTTTCAATCAATGAGCTATACAAAAGATATATCCATCAGGCTCAATTCGGCAACCAACTATCAAATCTAGTCCCAAAGTATTTATTTTCCTGTAAGGAAAACAAAAGGAATAGAGTGAGCTTACGCCCAATGAGATAATACCACTCAAGCAGCAAAGTTCACATAAGCCTAAAGCTTTTCATTCCAATTCATCAAAAGTAAACAAAGGCACACATCAATAGTGGTGATAAAAGGATACGGGCGGCTCTCAAGAGCCATTTTCCTCGTTTGCATTCTTGATCGAACCTCATTGACTCTCCGTCAATGTTTCAAAGTAACCAACCGTAGACTCCACTTTACTTCCATTCCTTCCACCCAACATACCCCTACCGGGCCCGAACTCCAAACACTTGCAATGTGGTATTACTCGAGTATACCGGAATTGAGAGTCTCTCATACTACAAGATTCCATATAACAGTCCCCAAGGTTCATTAATTGGCACGACCAAGCCCTCGCCGGCTCGATTCAATCAACTACCAATGGGGTTGAGCTCAATGGTAACAATCATGGTCGTTGGATACTCGTCCAAACGACACCAAGTCAAGTACTTTCATTTCATGTAACATTCCAATAACATGATAAACAATGATATAAGGCATATAAGTGAGAGTGATCAAGTACACCCTCACTTAAATCAATATCGAAGGTGCAATAAACATTCAACACATCCAGTTCAAATATCAAAGCCATAGAGTAACACAAAAGTGAGTAGTACACTCACCAAGCTTGAAAATGATATTTCATACACCTCCGTCAAAGGAGCGTCGTGAACCACCGTCACGCCCTAAAACATGCAAACAAGTACAATGAGACTCGATAACGAGTCATAAACCAATGCCAAATACTACCAAAATAGGGTTCCATAAGCATACATAAGCATGAGAGGAAACCAGAAAAATCCGGAAATGGAGTTAAGTGTTAACCCAAAAAAAACAGTTTTTGACCCCATTTTGCGGTTTTGGTACCAATGGCACTACGATTATCGGATGGAGGTGAAAGATACACCGTTGCGAAGCTAAGAAATAGGGCTACAATGTTCCAGAAGGTCACTCAGCCCAGTTTCGAGTGTAACCAGGTAAAAAATGCAAGCTACTACACTAGAACCGCAAAAACAGGTTCACAAATCGCATTCTGGTGAAAACATCATAAATCAGGCTACCTAAGTCCAAATCCAGTAATTCCAAAGCCATCCGAAAGCTAAGATACAAGAATACATTTCATCAGAAGATCTCAACAACTAATTCGGAAGCATTCCCAACCAAAATAACCAATTACAGACGCAACTATCAAATTCGGGTAAAACCAGGGCAGAAAGGGTAATTCCATCTTTTCTCAAGTTACGCTACTCCGATTGACCTGAAATTTTACAGGAATCTCTAAAATAGCATTCCCTACAACTTTCATGTTTTAATCCAAAGCCAATTCGGCCTCTAACTATGAGCTACAGTGCCAGGCAGAATGAAGAACAATGAAACCCTAACTTTTCAATTTTCTTTCCAAAACAGAAATTGCTTGCAATTAACCACTTTTTCCACCTTCTAGCTTCCTTAAATATCATTTCCAATCATCATGCATGACCACATAATCATATTCATATGAAAACAGAAAAATCCCCAATAATTATAAAACTTCACCAATTCAACCAAAAATCAAGATATAATCCATAAAATTGCATCTTATACCACCACCAATCATGAATTAAACATCATTAGGGGGAGGAGAGAGGTCCTTCACTACTCACCTTAGTAATACAAGAGAGAGAGAAATTAGACACCTTAGCTTTCCAAACAACTTCACCAATCACCTCACCAACCCTAAGTGAAGAGGTTTTATGGAACAAAAGTAAGTTGAAGTGGTTGTTTTGATGGATTTGAGCAAGATTGAAGCCAAAAACTTGAAGAGTTTTCTTTCTTTTGTTGCTTGAAGAGGCCGGCTATGAGGAGGAAGAAAATGGTGAATTTTTGGTATTTTTTTGATTTATTTGGTCAATTGGTAAGAAAATGAATAGTGGTCATAAGGTACAACCAACCAAATGGTGACACTTGTCACCCTATTTAATGCATACATATCCTTTTGTTCCCTCTCACACCAATCCATATAACAACCTCTAATTATCTCATAGTACCTGATAATTTAACTCCAGTATCCAAAACTTAACCTAATTGGCCGAATTTTTCCGAACTTTTCGCCCTAGTGGGTCCCACGTCCGGTATACGCTCTTAATTTCTCAAAAACTATTCGATACTAGAAAAATCATTTAAAAACTATATCTGCTCCTTAAAAGTATCTAGAAATTTTCCTAATCACGAAAATGCAGAAAACAAGCCATTGAATATAATAAAACCTAGGAAATGGAAAAAAAATTACGGGTTCTCACAGTTTAGTTTCAAAAGAAAAAAAATATTATGCTTCTTTTAGTTTATTTTTATTTTAAGATATTGTATTGTTTTAAAGACTAGAAACCCTAAATTCTAGAAATAAAGTCTAATCAAAACCCTAGTTTCATTTGTGACTGACCGTTTTCTCAAATTTCTCATATTTTAACCGAAACCCTAAATTCAATTTATGGAATTGTAAAACCCCTCACGTTTTCTTAAAAATGCCCTTTTTATTGGAAATTATGATTTTATAATAGTCCTACCACCCAATCACCCCACAATAAGTGCAAATGAACATGAAAGTAAAGGTTTTCACTTTTCGTTTTCAAGTTGGAGCAAGTTAGGGTTTTCACGTTTTTTCGTAGGGTGATTCTTCGGTATGGAGTAAGGATCAAATTTGGTACTTAAGAGTGACTTTTAGGTGAGAAATAATATGTGATTAGAAACAATGATAAAAAGTTAGTGAATAGGAAGTAAAAACCCTAGTACGTGTGATTTAAAGAAAAACGGTGCGAACCGACATGTACCGTGCACTACCGATTGAACGCACCACTTGACCACCACTTTCTTACCATACAAGATCATTATTATTTGAGCAAAATATCTCCTTATTTCCAGCTGGTTTTGACCGAAATTTAGGGCTAAAAATGCAAGGAAAGAAAAAGAAATTTTGGTTGGCTTTGGTGGTGACAAGTGTCACTCACCTATGGCCACTTGACCAAGCCAAAAGTCCAACCTTCTTATCCTCCATTTTGCTCCATTCCCCTTCATTTTTCTGCTGGTTGGCCGAGACAAGAGAGGAGAAAGAGAGAGCAAGAAACAACCTTCCTTCATCTTGAGTTTGAGCCATCCAAGTGAGGAAACAAAATTCTAAACCGATTAATTTGTGAGTTGTGACCTTGGGAAGCTAGGGGAAACAAAAATTTCAAGAGGAGGTGAAGTATTACTCTTGCAAGCTTCTTTTGTTGAGGTATAAGGTCTAACCATGGCTTTGGTCCTTTTATTTTTGCTTAAGTTGTTATATAACTCATATTTTGGTTAGATTAGTAGTTATCCAAGTTGTTGGGATGAATTTGAGGTGATGAATGTAAGTTAGGGTTTGATGATTTTCTGCCTAAACTTGTTTTATGGATAATATATGTTGTATCTAAGCTTATATAAGAGGTTGTGGTGATGATTGGAGCAAGAAATGAAGAAAGTTTCCATTGAAAACGAAAAATTCCAGATTTCTGGAAAAATGTAGCCCTGTTCTGTCTGGTTCCAGTTCGTGATGTTAGAGGCCGAATTAGGCTTAGAATAAAACATGAAAGTTGTATAGAACGATGTTTTATAGTTGTCTAAAAAATTTCAGTTCAATCGGATTAACGTAGCCTGTGAAAAGACCAAATACCTTCGCTGCCCTAGGATGTTTCCAGTGATCCGTTTTAGACAGTTCATCTAGTTGACTGTGTCTATTCACTATGATCCGTGCTGATTTAGCCATTTTCCAAAACATGAAAGTTTTAGTACTCTGTCTTATCTTTTCAATGCCTCAAATAACCCCTTAAACGGACTTTGGTAGCCTGAGATATGGCCATTTAAATGTAGTACGGTTAACTAGCTAGTTAGTTGGAAGTCGGTTCTGTGAATTGGGAATTTGACTGGGTTACAATGAAAATTTGACTAAGTGATCTTCATGAAAGTTGTAGGCCTTTGTCTTAGCTTCGAAATGGTATAATTTTCACCCCAATCTGATAAGCATAGCTTAGGTTGTGTCCGTTACGTAAAACTCTATCAAATCTGTCTTTTACTAAAGCTCATTTCCGCACTTGTTATTAGTTTGATTTTTGTCCTTGTATTGTCTTGAGCCTATGGAATGGCTATTGAAATTAGATTGTTGTGTGTGTACCTTTGGGTTTGAATGAGGAAAATAATGAAGTCATAAATGGCTGGAAATAGGAAAATACAAAGGGCATGCTGCCCAAATTTACGCTCGAGGACTAGAGAAATATACTTGCGACTTGAGTAAGGGTTAAGAGTGATTACTACTTGAACTATCTAGGATACTTGCATCTTCTTGTTCCGAGGTATATAAGTAAGGACTTGGCCGAACTTGTACCCTTGGAAATAAAATAATGATTGCTCGAAGTATGTTTTCCTTGTACTTTCGACTCAAATGGCATTTCCAAGTATAAATGTTACAAAGTTATATAGTTTGAAAAGCGAGCGAGTGTTTCACGAATATTCTCCAAGTGAATTTCCATTTCTTGATTCTTATTGAACGAAACGTCTAAGTTTCGAATCTTAGTCATGTTTCAAAGTTCTCAAATTGAGTTTTATCGCAGATTTGGACTCCGAACCCGGAGTATAAACCAGACGTGATTACTAGGGGCACTTCATTTTGGTGAGTGCTTTCAAATACCGAATTGAACTTGATACTTGTATTTGATACGTGACCAATGTGATTACATGTTGTATACGTGAATTGTTAGGGCGAGAGTGTACTTTATCGCACTTGCCCTTATTTGATATATACTTGTTTATTGTTGAAATTGAATTGATATACTTGTTTATGTTGTGCGCACTTCCTGGAATTCCAGAAACCCTGCGGCAAGTTACTCGGGTCGAGCCGGCAAGGGCTTGGTCGATTGGGTAACGAACCCTGGGTCTCTTGATTGTCGAGTGGAGTGATATCTCCTCGACTAATCGGTATACTCGAGTATTACCACCCGTGTTTATTGAGGATTTTGGGCCCAGTAGGGGGTTTGAATGGTGGACGGAGAGTAGTGTAAGTGGTGTTCTACTGGATTGGTTAATTACTTGAAAGTTGACGGAGTGTCAACTATTACGTGATCAAGCTCCTGATGATGAATGGAAGTTGGCTCCTGAGAGCCATCCGTATCCTTATGCTTTGGAATGATTATTGCTTATTGGATTATTGTTTATTTTGAAAAACTTTTACACTCGCTCATTTTGAGATTGCTACTTGACGTGTTATTGCTCCCTTTTATGAACTCTTCATGCTCGTTACTTTGCAATATCGAAAACTTGTACTTATAAATAATGGTCAATTTGCTATTTGGAACCTCACTGGACTTTTAGCTCATTCCATTCCATTTGTTTTCCTTTCAGGGGTACGAGCGAGGCGTGAGATATGTAAAGACTAGCGTAGACTAGTTGTTTTTGACTTTTGACTTGTACTCGTGCTATTACTCGAATAGAATGTTTTGTATCTGGATTGTATACACTTTGAACCAGTTTGGGTATATTGAGGTTTTGTATCTTGATTGTGCATCAATTTAAATTATAAGCTTGAATTGCGATGTTATTTATTGTTGACGGTTATGTGCACGTGATACGAGGGAGTGAGTCCTGGCGAGAGTTGGGCAGGCGGTCCGTTAAACCCTAGGGTACGCCCAGGGGGAGGTGGGGCCGTCACAAAGGAATTGGGTTCTATACCTATATGCAAGAGCTTGAGATAGGATGTGTAACTTTCGACATACAAAGTACGCTTAAGGGATTCGTTATGTATATAAGTGGCAATGATACTCCTTGTGTTAAGACTCCAGAATAGGAATAAGTGACACAGTATTTTGAAGTATTGTCCCACTTGTGTTCTACTTTCTCGTCTATCTCATTTGAGAATAGCTAAGTTTAATTTCTCGTGGTTGGATTGGAAATGAATGAACTTATAAGTTATATGACTAGAGCTTCCATGAAGCCAATCATAATTAGAGTTGCCTGGCAAGCTATCATTGAGTTAAGTGAATCGGCAAGGTGACAAATGTGACTGATCTGCAAAAGAAAATAGAGATTATTTGAAAGGAATTAGAGTTCCAAAAGAGATTAACTGAGCACAGAAAAGGATGAAGGGAACAAGAATACTTGGCGAAAATTGAACTACTGCACCAGATCATAGAATTGGAAAAAGAAATATGAAGGAATTCCAGAAGGGGTACGCAATAAGTTTGAATTAGTGCATTTGCCTAGTCGAATAGCATTTCAAGACATCCCTCGTCAAGTTAGCCATTAGTGAGATCTTGCCTGAAATAGTTGTGATCATTGGACTGTGCATAGTGAAATTTTATGTAGTAAGCTGTAATCCCGTTAGGAACAGTGGACTTAGTACCTGCTATTTTAATAAGTGCTATTAAATATTGGTGGTTGAGCAGTATTGGATTCCTGTCCATGAGTCTATCCCTATATTTTAGTCTTTAAGTTAAGTGAAAATTTTTCGTTTGTCATTCGAAAGGAAGAAATTATTCAATGGACAGTGTATGGGTTTAAGAGCTAGCAAGAATAGTAACCAAGTTTTAACTCTTCTTTTTATCGAGATTAAGTTTGTGTCATTTCTCACCTTTAATATCTTCACTGATTTTATTTAGCATGATGTTTTAGCCATTGCACTATTATGATTTTCTCTCTAGATAGATTTTGGTAGTGGCATGAGTGGAGAGATTTTGGAGGAAAAGCATTAAGCTTCCATTTTTCTTGAAGGTACAAGGTAACTTTGGCAATAAACTTTCCTCTACTTCCAATATATGCAGACTAGTGGTTTAGGGTTTCAATTTCGATTGTTTTATGAGAAAATATCATGGTTTGAAGTTGTGTTATGAAATTTTCAGTTTCATGGTACTTTTCTGTCCACACATGATACTTAAGTGTTGGCCATGGTTTGGTAGCTTTGCTATGTGAAATATCTAGCTTTTATATGCTAGTTCGACTTGCCTAAAGAAACTCCCAGCTTGTGATTAGGAATTTCAGCTTAGGGATTCATTTTCTAACTTGAATAGGTGACAATTATATGCTTGATGTAGTGAGTTGTTGGCTTGATATTTATATGCTTGAGTTGAAACTATTTCATGGGAAGAGTGAAGCCTTGAATGGGCTGGAAAAAGTTAGTAAACACAAAGGAAATGCCGCTGAAATTTTCCCGCAAGGGAACCTTGGAAAGTTTTACGAAATCTGTTATATCTTGATGTAGAAAAGTCAAAATTGAGTTTCGTTTATTATGTTTGAAACTAGGTTCAGAGTATCAGTATTGTTCTCAATTCCCATGAATATCTATGATTCTTCAAAGTTGATTGAAATTGTATACCTGTTCTGTCTGTTACTGGGTGAAGCAGCAACTTTAGGTTGGAATTTGACTGACTTATGGATTGGATCTTACAATGGTACCTTCTAGAAAGTTGTAACAATTTGAATCTATATTCCAACGGTATAAAGTTTATAAATTTTGGACATAAGAATCTTGAGATATGATTTTCAAATGAGATCACACAAAACTGGAAAATTTCTATTTTCCTAGGATTATTCCTACTTACATTTCCAACTTTAGGATTGGAGTTGGTAAACTATTTTGAGGTTGGTTTATGAGTGGATTGAGGCTTAAATAAAAGGAAAATGAGTTCTTCAAATCATTTTAGGTCAGACAGTTTACAACTTTGCATTTTGAACGTCTTTTCTACTTTCTCCAAACGTTTGGCTATAAGTTATACTTTTCTGCTCTAAATGACTTTTACAATATTGATTAGTAAGGACATGAGGATTATTCCTCGATTGGAACAAGCTAGTATTATATTTTGATAGGTTATACGAGTATGAAACTTGTAAATTGATACATGATTTAAATAAAGATTTGGAGTCTCAATTCCTACATAATATGGCTTTGTATTGTTGGTCTTTTACTAAAGCATGTGCTCACAGGACTTGAGAGAGTTAAAAAGGATATTCACCGAAAATATTTTGAACTACTCAGTAATCAAGCTGAGAATTTTGAGGGCAAAATTCTTTAAGGGGGAGAGAGTGTGAGAACCCTCATTTTTTAAAATACAATTTCCCCAAACTACATGCCTTGCACCAAGATTTAAACCACCTCTTATATGCCCTAGTATTATATTTTACAATGTGTTACAACAAATCCCTTGTATTGACCCTCACTTTAAAACACAATTTTCTTATTTACATGCCTTATTATAAGATCTAGACCATTTAATATATGCCCTTACAATATATTTCCTATGTATTATAATAATTTCCATGCATTACATTTCATTTCATTTTACTTGAAGTAAAATATTATCTTGAGTTGGATTCTAATAGTTCACCATTTGTATTTTACCAAGTGTTCTTTTATTAGTGGTTGGAACTTTACATGTAGGATTAGAGGTGTTAAATATGTATTGGTACATTTGGAAAGGTTAGTATGTCATTAGTCAAAGATTAAGAAAGGATTGGACAAGGATGGAGCCAAGTGGCAAAACCCTAGCCATGGATCTTGTTTGACCAAGGGATTAGAAAGAATTTAAACCAAAATTGGCCCTTTTATTTCCTTCTTGTGGCCGACTTTCATGAAGCTTAGAGAGGAAGAGAGAAACTCCATTTTCCTTGCTTTCTAACCCTAGTAAATCAAGAGCAAAAATCAAAAGAGAAAGATCTTGAGTGGGTTGAGAAACTTCCCTTTCATTCCTAGTGGTTGATCCAAGCTTGAAGCTTCCATCTTGATGGATTGTTTGGTGACCTAAGCAACTTGTAAGAGAGGTAAATGACCTTTAAATTTGGGGGTTATGATGTTATATCATCTACTTTAAGTTTTCATGATGAAGTACAAGTGGTTTTGGTTGAGATTTGGGGTTAATTCCTTGAATTAAACAAGTAGTAGTTAAGCTTGTTAGTATGCCTACCAAGTGTTTGATGAAATGCTTAGCCCTTGTTCATGTGTGTGTATGAGGTATTAACATGTTTTTGAGCCCCTTTTTAGTAGATCTAATACTTGTTATGTAATTGGAGTACAAACCATGAAAGGTTGAAAGTTAGAAAAGTTGGGAGGTGCTGTCCGAAAATTTCAAGGGCTTGCTGCCCTGTTTTGCTTTGATAATTTCGTGCTTAATTTGGCTACCAGTGTGAGGGATATATGTTGGGTTATGTGTGTGGAGGTTGTCTACAAAAAATTAGCCAATTTGGTTGGATAAATTTTGAGTTATGAGCAAAGAGGCAAAACTGGACTAGGTCCAGAAATTTTCTGACCAGTGATCTTGTGAGAGTCATAATGTTTTCCTCGATGATCGGAATTGAGTGCTGTTTGTGGAATTTGAAAGTAGACTCTTAGAGGTTTAAAATGGTACCAAGCTCATTTTCGGGTTCGTCCCGAGTGATGCGTGGCGAGTCTTGAAAGCTGGCTGCCCGTTTATTACTGTTCATCCGAGACTGTCCAGAAAATTCGTTTGGTTGCTTAATTTTGAACCACTTACGTTTAGATTTTGGGAATGGTTTCTTATACACAAATATAGCCCTGTGAACCTAGTTTCTAACGGCACTGACGGAACCTAATTTTGACTTTTCTACAGTGAATTATAACCATTTTCCCGAGACTGCCGGGCTAGACTGTTTAATCCGAATAAGGAACCTTCAAGTCTAAATGAAACATTTCTTTTGCCGAGCTTTCATGTACACACTAAACTTATTTTCTCATGAACTTTTGTGACAGCCCCACCTTCAGCTAAGGCGAACCAAAGAGGTTAGCGGACTGCCTGCCCAGCTCTCGCCAGGAGTAACGGGCAATTTCACGCGGTCTAAAACGTTCCGGGAAAATAAAAGCGCGTTCAAACAAGCCAAAATCACAAAATGAAAAAAATGAAAAAAAAATCAAAGCCGACTTGAATAGTGCCAGTCACGGCAGAATCCGACCAAAATCTGGCAAGATTACCCGCCGGATTCCTGGCCGGATACTGGCCAGAAAGCAAAAGGCCGGATTCATTTTTCCCCAGGGCAATCCGGCCGACAATCCGGCCACTGGCCGGATTCGACCCAGTCCATTCCCGCCAAAATTTTCTTTGCCGTTTGAAAACCGAATCCGTCCAAAATCCAACCAAACATCAATCAAGCATATACACCTTGAAATTTAACATTTTACAAGCCAAAATAGCATACAAAAGTTATCCAACAAGTTTATACATGTACGGTTTGCAAATTACAATCCAAAAGAGGGAACGGATCAAAATACATTTAGAGTTTCATTCATTGAGGAGCTATACAAAATGTATTTACAACTAGCTCAACTCGGCAACCAACTATCAAAGCCATTCCAAAAGTATTCAAATTCCTATAAGGAAAACTAAAGGAATAGAGTGAGCGTACGCCCAGTGTGATACTATCACTCAAACAACAAAGTTCATATAAGCATAAAGCTTTTCATTCCAATTCATTCAAGAAGGAAGTAAACCAAGACCACACATCATTAGAATGGGTAAAAGGATACGGACGGCTCTCAAGAGCCCCTTTCCTCGCTTGCATACTTGATCGGACTTCATTGACCCTCCGTCAATGTTTAAAGAGTAACCAAACGTAGACTCCACTTTACTTCCATTCCTTCCACCCAACATACCCCTACTGGGCCCGAACTCCAAGCAGTAGAGATTTGGTAATACTCGAGTATACCGGAATCGAGAGTCTCATACTACAAGATTCCATATAACAGTCCCCATGGCTCGTCAATTTTCACGACCAAACCCTCGCGCGGCTCGATTCAATCGACTACCAATGGGGTTGAGCTCAGTAGTAACAGTAATGGCCGTTGGATACTCGTCCAAACGACACCAAATCCTGTATATTCGTATACCATTCAACTAACACAGTAAACAGTCATATCGGATATAAAGGGTGAGAGTGATCAAGTACACCCTCACTTCAATCAATGTCAATAGTGCAAGTAAACATTCAAGGCATCAATTTCAAGTATAACAAAGCCACATAGTAACAAGCAAGTGAGTAGTACACTCACCAAGCAAGCAAATGATATTTCATACACTTCTGCCCAAAGAGCGTTTTGAACCACCGTCACGCCCTAAAACATTCAAATAAGCACAATGAGACTTGATTACGAGTCATACATCCAAGCTACACATTATTAATGTAAAAGCGTAAAACTTGCAAGTATTGTAAAACACTTAGTGCTCAAGGTTGAGACAAACCCTAGGGTTACCATTAACCTCTAAAGCACCCCAAGTCCAACGAACACAAGAACCTTCAATTTGAACAGCATTTCCCCTTAAAATTCCAAGTTTCCAACCTACAAATATTTCCCCATATTGTCCAAACACAATCACCAATGCCACTACATGTCATAAACCCTTCAATATACCTTAATAGAGTTCCAAAAGTCTTTAATCAAAGCCAAATCAAGTGCTATATAGAAACCCTAGAAAAACCCCAAATTCAAACCCTAATTCCGAAATTTTCCATTCAAAGCGGAAGTTTTTCGCAAATATCCCCAATTTACGCACTCTAGGTTCATTCTAAACCATTCCCAACCATCAACCATAGCCAAGCAATAGTAAACATATAAAAACAGAAAAATCATGAATAAATAGAAAAATTCACCAATCTCAACCAAAATCATGAAATATCACCTAAAACCATCTCTTTAACTCACACAATCCACTAATTAAACATCATTACGAGGAAAAGAGAAGTTCCTTAGCTACTCACCTTATCAACTCAAGAAAGGAGACCACTTAGCACCTTAGGCTTCCAAACTGTGAGGACTTGCAAATTCCTTACGTATTTCTTGAAAATTTCCTTTTATTTGAAAATTATTTGGAAATTATTATTCTGTACCATATTGCTACTTAATCACCCTAGAAAAAGTGCCAATGATCATAGGAAATTAGGGTTTTCCTTTCCGATTTCAATTCGAAGTGAAATAGGATTTTTCGTGTATCCGTCGTGTAATTATCCGGTACGGAGAGAGGATCAAATTTGGTGCTTAAGAGTGAATTTTGGGTGAGAAATAATATATGATTAGAAGAAATGACAAAAAGTTAGTGAATAGGAAGTAAAAACCCTAGTACGTGTGATTTAAGGAAAAACGGTGCGAACCGACGTAAACCGTGCACTACCGATTGAACACACCGCTTGACCACCACTTTCTTACCATACAAGCTCATTAATATTTGAGCAAAATATCTCCTTATTTCCAGCTGGCTTTGACCGAAATTTAGGGCTAAAAATGCAAGGAAAGAAAAAGAAATTTTTGTTGGCTTTGGTGGTGACAAGTGTCACACCCCTATGGCTCCTTGACCAAGCTAAGTCCAACCTTCTTATCATTTTCTGCTACTTGGCGGAGACAAAGAGAGGAGAAAGAGAGAGCAAGAAACAAACTTCCTTCATCTTGAGTTGAGCCATCCAAGTGAGGAACAAAATTCTAAACCGATTAAAGTGTGAGTTGTGAACTTGGGAAGCTAGGGGAAACAAAAATTCCAAGAGGAGGTGAAGTATTATTCTTGCAAGCTTCATTGGTTGAGGTATAAGCTCTACCCATGGCTTTGGTTCTTTTATTTTGGTTTAAGTTGTTATATAATTCATGTTTTGGTTAGATTAGTAGTGATACAAGTTGTTGTGATGATTTTAAAGGTGATATATGTAAGTTAGGGTTTGATGATTTCTGCCTATACTTGCTATATGGATGATATATGATGTATCTAAGCTTACATAGGAGGTTGTGGTGGTGGATTGAGGCAAGAAAAGAAGAAAGTTACCAATGAATCCCAAAATTCCAGATTTCTGGAAAATTATAGCCCTATTCTGTCCGGTTTTATTGCATCATGTTAGAGGCCGAATTAGTCTTAGCATAAAACATGAAAGTTGTAGAGAATGATATTTTATAGGTGCCTACAAAATTTCATTTATAGGGCCGCCGCCATGCAGGATCCAACCAAGTACAAGTAAACTTTGTTTGACATGAGAGAATGTACATTCCCGAATACATATGTTACTTAAACATGAGGAAACACTTTAAAATATACATATTAGCAAGTTTACAAATCCAGAAGGAAACATTGTATTAAGATACATTTAGGGTTTCCAAGTTGTCGAGGAGTTATACCAAAAGAACAAAAGAATTTCTAACTAGCTCAACTAATTCCTCAAAACATTGAAGTTCCAAAAGATGGTTCCCTGTAAGGAAAACAAGGATAACGGAACGGGGTGAGCTAAAAGCTCAATGAGGTACCAACAGTATAAACAGTAGAATCAATAGAATTAATGAGAAAGCACTATGGAGGCACATATTCACATCAAATACGAGAAATGAATGAACATCACAATGTAAAGGATACAGGTGGCTCTCAGGAGCCAAATCCCCATTGCTATACTTGATCCAGCCTCGTTGACCCTCCGTCAACGTTCAAATAAAGGAACCAGTCCAGTAGAGCACCACTTTAACGCCAAAACCCCGTTCACCAAACATACCCCTTACCGGGCCCGAACGCCAAACAGGAACAGGAATGGTAATACTCGAGTATACCGGAATCAAGAGTCTCAATACCCAAAGATTCCCCCAGGAACAGGTACCCAAGGATTGTCAATTATCTCGACCAAGCCCTTGCTGGCTCGATTTAATTAACTCCCCATGAGGTTGAGCTCAAGTTTAACAGGACGATCAATGGACACACTTCCAAAAGATCTCATAACAAGTGCAAGTAACAAGTTGAAGTACATAACAAGTACAAGTAATAGATTCCAGTTCGTTCAGTACAGGCAAGAGAACGAGTGTGATAAAGTACACCCTCGTCTCATACAAGATAAAAAGTTAGGCAAGATATTCAAATAGCAAGTTGCAAGTACAGAAAACCAGTTTAGCAATAATTCAGGGGAGTGGTGCACTCACAGTTCAAATAAGGATAACTTCAAAAGTTTCCTTCCCAAGTGTGGCTTTAATCGTTGGCACCAGTTTGTAACGACCCCACCTCTCCCTAAGGCGAACCAAAGGGTTTAGCGGACCGCCTGCCCAGCTCTCGCCGGGACTCACTCACTTACTACATTTCTCAAGTAAATTACAAGGTACAACTCAAATAATACATCCAATTCTCCAAAATTACATATCATAAGCGAAGCGGAAACTAGTTCTAAGCGTAAAATGTAGATTTACATCCTATTCAATTCCAATATTTATACAAGCCCAAAAGTACACAAACCAAAACTAAAACTAAACTATACAAGATGTACGCCATCCAGCCACACAAAGATCCAAAAACAAGTTCTTCCTTTACTTCGATCCCTGGGGGGAGAAGAAGATAATAGGGGGTGAGCTAGAAGCTCAGCGAGTGACCAGTAAAATCAACAGCCAAGTATTTTTTCACAATAAAGCATTGATATGATGTCATGATGCAGTAATCAAATGTTCATTTATTGCTCATGTGAGCCAGTGAAGTTCTTGTACTTAAATATCCAATGCTCGTTTAGATCAGGTAACCATGAAACAGAAGTAAGGAGCCATCGTACTCCAAAGAATGTGTAAACAATAGTGGAGACATTGGTTCTAAGCACAAGACTTTCCAGGAACTCATTGGAGCCAAATTATGTCATGGCATACACCCAAACCCAAATGATATGCAATGGAGTAATAAATGCAAGAATTAGTTCAAAAGTAACTTTGGAAATAGTTGAGGGATCACTCACTCAAACTATAGTGCCTGAAGTAGTCACGTTCAATTATACTCCAGATTTGGAGTCCAGATCTCAAAAGCAAGGCTTGATAGAGTGATCCTTCACCCCCTTTGATATTTCTTGGTTCCTCAAGCTTCCCAACTCACACTTAGTACTTTAATCGGTTTAGAATTGGATTTGTTACTTGGGTTGAAGCAAATCAAGAAGGAAATGGAATGTTTCCCTTAGTGTTTTTCTTCTCCTTCCTCTCGGCCAGCAGCAGCAAAAATGAAGAGGAAAGTTGCTGAATTTTGGTGTTTAAATAGAAAGACTAAGTCTTGGTCAAGAAGCCTTAAGGTGGCGACAAGTGTCGCCACCACCACCTTTCTTTTTTTCTCTTTCTTTCTTGCATTTTAAGCCTCATAAATTCGGTCAAACCAGCTGCAAACTAAGAAGATATTTTATGCAAAAGTCAATAAGCTTGTTTGGTAAGAAAAATGGTGGTCAAGTGGCGCGTTCAATCGGTAATGCGCGGGACCCGCCGGTTCGCGCCGTTTTTCTTAAAAACTCACGTACTAGGGTTTTTACTTCCCATTCACTAACCTTATATCATTGCTACTACTCACATATTATTTTTCACTTAAAAGTCACTTTTAATCACCAAATTTGATCCTTGCTCCGTCCCGAAAATTCATCCGGCGGAAAAATCGCGAAAACCCTAATTTGCTCAAATCTTGAAACCGAAGTGTGAAACCCTATTTTCTAGGTTCATTGGCACTTATTGTGGGGTGATTGAGTAGTAGGGCCATTATAAAGTGGTATTTATCAAAGAAAAGGGAATTTTAAGAAAAATATAAGGAATTTGCACGGCTTCTGGCCGGATTCCTTACAAAACACTATTCATCAGCAATTTTTCCCTTTTCTTCTTCCTCGGGGCGTTACACAGTTTGTAGTGCAACTAGGTCAAAATGTCAATGTACCAAACCAGAACCGCATAAACAGGTTAACAAACCGCATTCTGGTTAAATAACCGTAATTCAGGCTACCTAAGTCCAATTCAAGTGATTCCAAAGCCATCCAAAATCTAAGATACCAAGATATATTTCTTAAGAAGACATCAACAACCAAATCAGTCGTATTCCCAATCAAATTAACCAATTACGAAGCTGAATTTCAGTTTCGGACAGAAACAGGGCAGCTGGGGTATTTCAGTCTTTTCACAGGATACGTTGCTCTGATTGGCCTGAAATTTTGTACGCATCTATAAAATATCATTCCATATAACTTTCATGTTTTAACCCAAGGCTAATTCGGCCTCTATCTAGGAGAAACACTACCGGGCAGAATGGGGTTAAATGAAACCCTAACTTCCGAATTTCCTTTCAATGCGGAAATTTTCCGCAAATAGCCACAACTTACACCCTCTAGCTTCATTTTAGATCATTTCCAACCATCATCCAAGGCCACACCATAACAATCATATGAAAACAGAAAAATCATGATTAAATAGAAAAATGTACCAAATTCCACCAAAAGTCATGAAACAACACCTTAATCCATCACTTCATCTCACATAAGTCAATAATCAAACATTATTGAGAAGAAAGAAAGGTCCCTTAGTTACTCACCTTCAGAACCCAAGAAAAGGAGCAACTTAGCACCTTAATCCTCCAAACCACCTCACAACCACTCACTTAAGGGTTTTTATGGAGCAAATACGAGATTAAACGGTTGGAATTGAAGATTGAACAAGATTGGAGCTAGAAATTTGGAGAGGATTTCCTTTCTTTTTCCTTGGAGGAGTTTGGCCACAAGAAGCTTGGAAATGAAGAGATTTTTGGTCAATTTTTGATTTATTTGGTAAAATGGTAAAAGAGTGAATAGTGGTCGAAAAGTAAGACTTAATCTCCAAGTGACACTTGTCACTTTCAATTAATACATGGTTATCCTTTTGTCCCTCTCACTCCAATTCATCTAGTAACCTCTAGTTATCTCTTAACACCTGCTAAATTAATCCCGGTATACGAAACTTAACCTAACTGGCCGAATTTTACCGAACTTTCCGCACTGGTGGGTCCCATGCCTGGTATACACTTCTAAAATCTCATGAACTAACTTATACTAGAAAAATGATTTTGAAACCATATTTACGCATAAAAATTATCTAGAAATTTTTTCTAACAAAGAAAATATAGAAAATGCGTGCAACTAAATAAAATAAAGGCTTGAAAATAAGAAAATTTCCCGGTTCTCACACTCTCTCCCCCTTAGAAGAATTTCGTCCTCGAAATTCCTTATCATCGCCTTCTTCGGAATACAAAATTTTTCTACTTCCTTCTCACAGTCAAATTGAGTATTATACTTAGCTAACCAATCTGTACCCCTTCACTGGCCAGGCTCATTGAATTCTTCCTTCCCAAATTGCAAACAGTGGAATACCAGAATCTTACCTTCCACGTCCTCAAATGGGTCAGAGACTTGATGTTGTTCTAAGGAGTACTGACACTTTTGATCCATTCATTTCCCCCTTCGACTGGTCAAGATTGGTGGTGGTTGGCTGTTGGCTCCTACTCCCTTCTTGAGATCGGCCTGGGCAATTTGCGATTTGATGGTCGGCGCTCCCACAACGCAGGCATTTTCTTCCTTTCTTCCAGCAGACGTTCTCCGTGTGATTCGGCTTCCCACAGTACCCGCAGGGACCACGAGAAGCAGAGACTGAGCCACTCTGTGAGGCACCACTTGACGTTCTCGGTAATTGTACTCCCCCGTTTCCCCTTCCAATCTTAGGAGGCGTCCCCTTATCCCCTTGCTCTGAGGTACTTCCAAGAAATTCCCTTTTCTTAGCTTGAAAGTTTCTAATTTGAAATCTTGCGCTTTCAACTCGTTGAGCATTCTCTACCGCATCACTGAAGGTATTGAGTTGGGCTACAACCAGGTCTTTCTGGATCTCAACGTTTAATCCTTGGACAAAACGCCTTATCTTCCTTTGCTCAGTCACGATTAGTTCGGGAGTGAACTTCGATAACCTGGTGAACTAGCTCTCATATTCGGCGACGATTTGAGTTCCCTGGCGGAGCCTTATAAACTCATCTTCTTTCTTTTCCAGGATCAGGGGTGGAAAATACTTCGTGTTGAACTCTCTCATGAAATTCACCCACGTCCTTGGGGTTTGTTCTCTTTCCCATTTCAGTCTTATGATGTTCCACCAAGAACGGGCTGCTCCCTCCAATTGAAAGACAACAAATGTGACCTGTCGCTCCTCAGTATAATGTAACACGGCAAATATATCAATCATCTTCTCTAGCCATCTCTCGGCTACGTCAGGGTCTGGTCCCCCCCGGAATTTCGGTGGCGAGAACTTCTGAAATCTTTTGAGGGCTCTATTCTCATCCTCTATGTGATTACCAAGGTTTCCTGGCTGATGATTAGGATTTTGACCCTGATGTTCTATTACATGAGCCAACAGGTCAGTCATTCGTTGAATGGCTGGGGCCACTTGTACGTTCGGATCAACTCTAGGTTTAGGGTTTGGTTCAGACGTAGTTCCCCTAGTATCCCTTTCAGTCGTGGGTTGCCTAATTCCGTGACCATGACCACGTCCACTACAGATGCCTTCCATATGGCTTAACCAGTCTAGGGTTGAAGCGCGAAAACAAAGTATGCAGGTATAAGTGATGAAAGTAGGCAATATACATGTAACACATCTAACACAGACAGATCACACAGTAGCAGTCAATTAGATACAGGCAAAAGGAAACATCCTTCGTGATACTAACTAAGCCAATGGTACAAGAGCAACCAACTAAAAGCTGTCCCTTTCTAGGGTTCCAGGCACAATCTACGAGAAGAATACAATATATATCTTAGGCAAGGTTAATCATCCGTAATGAAACCCTAACACATCACATGACGTTCCATAGAATCAAATTTCAAGTCTGCCCAAGTCATTTCTAACCTAGGCTCTTATCTATTTAATAGTCGGGTACAAGAATCCCAAAATAAGATAACTTCACAACTCGGGCTGGCCAGTCCCAAGAGTAATTCATCTACAATCGAGATTCTTACCTGACCTACAGATCTACTATCCCAAAGCACCATGATAAAGGTTTATATCTTATAACACTTCACGATCCATAGCTTATGCTCAAAGAGCACTTATACCTTCGTACACATTCACGGAATCGGGACCATAACACCACTTGGCCCAAGCTCACTCTACGCAGAGACCACGCGAAGCAGCTCTGATACCACCTGTGACAACCCCACCTCACCCTAAGGTGAACCAAAGGGTTCGGCGGACCGCCTACACAACTCACGCCGGGACTCAGTCATATTTCCATCAGAACCGGAATAAAACTACAAGAAGCAAAATGAAATGGAAGGGCCGCCGCCATGCAAGATCCAACCAAGTACAAGTAAACTTTGTTTGACATGAGAGAATGTACATTCTCGAATACATATGTTACTTAAACATGAGGAAACACTTTAAAATATACATATTAGCAAGTTTACAAATCCAGAAGGAAACATTGTATTAAGATACATTTAGGGTTTCCAAGTTGTCGATGAGCTTTACCAAAAGAACAAAAGAATTTCTAACTAGCTCAACTCATTCCTCAAAACATTGAAGTTCCAAAAGATGGTTCCCTGTAAGGAAAACAAGGATAACGGAACGGGGTGAGCTAAAAGCTCAATGAGGTACCAACAGTACAAACAGTAGAATCAGTAGAATTCATGAGAAAGCACTATGGAGGCACATATTCACATCAAATACGAGAAATGAATGAACATCACAATGTAAAGGATACAGGTGGCTCTCAGGAGCCAAATCCCCATTGCTATACTTGATCCAGCTTCGTTGACCCTCCGTCAACGTTAAAATAAAGGAACCAGTCCAGTAGAGCACCACTTTAACGCCAAAACCCCGTTCACCAAACATACCCCTTACCGGGCCCGAACGCCAAACAGGAACAGGAATGGTAATACTCGAGTATACCGGAATCAAGAGTCTCAATACCCAAAGATTCCCCCAGGAACAGGTACCCAAGGATTGTCAATTATCTCGACCAAGCCCTTGCTGGCTCGATTTAATTAACTCCCCATGAGGTTGAGCTCAAGTTTAACAGGACGATCAATGGACACACTTCCAAAAGATCTCATAACAAGTGCAAGTAACAAGTTGAAGTACATAACAAGTACAAGTAATAGATTCCAGTTCGTTCAGTACAGGCAAGAGAACGAGTGTGATAAAGTACACCCTCGTCTCATACAAGATAAAAAGTCAGGCAAGATATTCAAATAGCAAGTTGCAAGTACAGAAAACCAGTTTAGCAATAATTCAGGGGAGTGGTGCGCTCACAGTTCAAATAAGGATAACTTCAAAAGTTTCTTTCCCAAGTGTGGCTTTAATCTTCGGCACCTCCTAGAACAATCAAGGCAAACACTTAAGACTCGACTCCAAGACCTAGTATGGAATTCACAAGTGAGACTCGGTTACGAGCCATATGCCTAGTTAAAAGAACCATTAATGCAAAGCGAAGAGGTGACCTCGGAGTGAAAAGGTAACAATTAGTCTTAAAGGCATGAACAACCTCAAAATCCTACCTACAATGACTGACCAACTTCAAATTTGAAGTAGAAAATGAAAGTAAGATCGATGCTAGGAAAATAGGATTTTCCAGTTTCGCGCAACCCTATATGAAAAATCATATCTCAAGTTTTGTAAGTCCAAAATTAGTAAAAGTTATGCCGTTGGAAAATAAATTCAAATGGTTATAACTTTCCAGAAAACACCCTCATAAGATTCAGAACGCAAGTCAGTCAAATTCAAGCTTCAAGTTGCTGCTTTATCCAGTGAAAGACAGAACAGGTACAATATTTCAGTAAACTTTGAAAAATCACCATAAATGGAACAGACATAAACAGGGTCTGAAATTTACATGGTTTATAGCCCTATGAATCTAGTTTAAAACACAACAAACGGAACTCAATTCCGACATTCTTACATCAAGATATACCAAATTTTCTGAGACTGTGCAGAAGCTCCACGAAAATTTTGACAGCATTTCTGATGAGAACATGAAGATTTGGATTCCCTTCAAATTCAAGGAAATTCAATTGATGGGTGATGGTGCAATCGAGTTTAAGAATCATTGAAGATTTGTCATGCTTATTTCTTGTTATTTATTTAAATAAGTTTCCAGCAATACTTGTTAGTTAGTCTTGAGTTATTATGGGAAATAAAGGCTAAGGTCATGTTGACCATAGTTAAGCCAATTGAGTCAGTTTCTTTCCTATTCTAATTGAATTAGAGTTTTAGGAAAGTAGTTAATTGCTTCCAAATTTATTTAGAAAGTTGTGTCAAGTCAAATAAAGAAGCTTGTATTGTTTCCAATTTAGATTAGGATTTTGAGTCTTGTAAGGCTATAAATAGCCAACTTCATTTAACTATTGAGCAGATGATATTGAAGATGAATTAATAAAAAGAGAGTTGTCTCCTTTTACGGAGCTTCTTGATGGAACTTGAGTTTCTTCTTGAATAGTATCAAGTATTTAGCTTGGATACTTGTGGTGTTCAAGGCAAGATGATCACATCATCTTGTTCTTTCAAGCCAATAACCAATCCACTAGGTTTCTAGAGACGGGTTCTCTTTAGGTCTAGCAAGGTAGTTATTGTTCCATAACCAATAACCAATCCACTAGGTTTCTAGAGACGGGTTCTCTTTATGTCTAGCAAGGTAGTTATTGTTCCATAACCTGGTCCAGATAGATCCTTCCGCTGCCTGATCGACTTGGTTCTTCAAGACAGGTTCTTGTTGGGTCAAGTTCGCATCAATTTCCCTTGTCTTTCTTTACTTTCCAACCAAACCTCAACATCCACCAATCACAAGCTATCAAACACCTTTAATTAGAGCAACCATAAGGCTCGAATATGAGTCATAAACCGAATCCACATATCACTAGAGGAAAATCATATGGAACGTATAAGTGCAAAATCAAACTAGGACATATGCGAAAACGAAGTTTGGGTTGGAAAACAAAAGGCAGGTTTGCTGTTGCTTAGCGGAATTAACGTAACTGAAGCTATCCTTATTGGATTGAGGTGTAAGTTACACAGTTTCGAAGCTAAGGGAAAGGGCTACAATGTTGAAGAAGGCCACTCAGTCCAGTTTGTAGTGCAACTAGGTCAAAATGTCAATGTACCAAACCAGAACCGCATAAACAGTTTAACAAACCGCATTCTGGTTAAATAACCATAATTCAGGCTACCTAAGTCCAATTCAAGTGATTCCAAAGCCATACGAAAGCTAAGATACCAAGATATATTTCTTAAGAAGACATCAACAACCAAATCAGTCGTATTCCCAATCAAATTAACCAATTACCAAAGCTGAATTTCAGTTTCGAACAGAAACAGGACAGCAGGGGTATTTCAGTCTTTTCAAAAGATAAGTTGCTCCGATTGGCCTGAAATTTTGTAGGAATCTATAAAATATCATTACCTACAACTTTAATGTTTTAACCCAAGGCTAATTCGGCCTCTAACTAGGAGAAACAGTACCGAGTAGAATGGGGTTAAATGAAACCCTAACTTCCGAAATTTCCTTTCAATGCAGAAATTTTCCGCAAATAGCCACAACTTACACCCTCTAGCTTCATTTTAGATCATTTCCAACCATCATCCAAGGCCACACCATAACAATCAAATGAAAACAGAAAAATCATGATTAAATAGAAAAATGCACCAAATTCCACCAAAAGTCATGAAACAACACCTTAATCCATCACTTCATCTAACATAAGTCAATAATCAAACATTATTGAGAATAAAGAAAGGTCCCTTAGTTACTCACCTTCAGAACCCAAGAAAAGGAGCAACTTAGCACCTTAATCCTCCAAACCACCTCACAACCACTCACTTAAGGGTTTTTATGGAGCAAATACAAGATTAAACGGTTGGAATTGAAGATTGAACAAGATTGGAGCTAGAAATTTGGAGAGGATTTCCTTTCTTTATCCTTGGAGGAGTTTGGCCACAAGAAGCTTGGAAATGAAGAGATTTTTGGTCAATTTTTGATTTATTTGGTAAAATGGTAAAAGAGTGAATAGTTGTCAAAAAGTAAGACTTAATCTCCAAGTGACACTTGTCACTTTCAATTAATACATGGTTATCCTTTTGTCCCTCTCACACCAATTCATCTAGTAACCTCTAGTTATCTCTTAACACTTGCTAAATTAATCCCGGTATACGAAACTTAACCTAACTGGACGAATTTTACCGAACTTTCTGCACTAGCGGGTCCCACGCCTGGTATACACTTCTAAAATCTCATGAACTAACTTATACTAGAAAAATGATTTTGAAACCATATTTACTCATAAAAATTATCTAGAAAATTTTTCTAACAAAGAAAATATAGAAAAGGCGAGCAATTAAATAAAATAAAGGCTTGAAAATAAGAAAATTTCCGGGTCCTCACACTCTCTCCCCCTTAGAAGAATTTCGTCCTCGAAATTCCCTATCATCGTCTTCTTCGGGATACAAACATGTTACTACTTCCTTCACGCAGTCAAATTGAGTATCATACTTAGCTAACCAATCTGTACCCCTTCACTAACCAGGCTCATTGAATTCTTTGGTATTGTTTCTTCTTCCTTGCCAAATTGCAATTCCTGCTATACCATTCTAGTAGGCAAACGGTGGAATACCAGAATCTTACCTTCCACATCCTCAAATGGGTCAGAGACTTGATGTTGTTCTAAGGAGTACACTCGAGCTGACACTTTTGATCCATTCCTTTCCCCCTTCGACTGGTCAGGGTTGGTGGTAGTTGGTTGTTGGCTCCTTCTCCCTTCTCGAGATCGACTTGGGCAATTTGCGATTTGATGGTCTGCGCTCCCACAACGCAGGCATTTTCTTCCTTTCTTCCAGCAGACGTTTTCCGTGTGATTCGGCTTCCCACAGTACCCGCAGGGACCATGAGAAGCGGAGACAGAGCCTCTCTGTGAGGCACCACTTGACATTCACGGTAATTGTACTCCCCCGTTGCCCCTTCCAGTCATAGGAGGCGTACTTTTATCCCCTTGCTCCGAACTACTTCCAAGAAATCCCCTTTTCTTGGTTTGGAAGTTCTTGACTTGTAACCTCGCATTTTCAACTCGTTGAGCTTTTTCCACAGCATCACTAAAGGTACTGAGTTGGGCTACAGCCAGGTCTTTCTGAATCTCAACATTTAAGCCCTGGACAAAACGCCTTATCCTCCTTTGCTCAGTCACGATTAGCTCGGGAGCGAATTTGGACAACCTGGTGAACTGGCTCTCATATTCGGCGACGGTTTGAGTTCCCTGGCGGAGCCTAATGAACTCATCTTCTTTCTTTTCCTGGATCAGAGGTGGAAAATACTTCGTGTTGAACTCTCTCATGAAATTCACCCACGTCCTTGGGGTTTGTTCTCTTTTCCATTTCAGTCTTATAATGTTCCACCAAGAACGGGCTGCTCCCTCCAGTTGGAAGACAGCAAATGTGACCTGTCGCTCCTCAGTATAATGTAACGCGACAAATATATCAATCATCTTCTCTAGCCATCTCACGGCCACGTCAGGGTCTGGTCCTCCCAGGAATTTCAGTGGCGAGAACTTCGTCAAAACCCCGTCAACGTTCCGTCAACGTTCAAATAAAGGAACCAGTCCAGTAGAGTACCACTTTAACGCCAAAACCCCGTTCACCAAACATACCCCTTACTGGGCCCGAACGCCAAACAAGAACAGGAATGGTAATACTCGAGTATTCCGGAATCAAGAGTCTCAATACCCAAAGATTCTCCCAGGAACAGGTACCCAAGGATTGTCAATTATCTCGACCAAGCCCTTGCTGGCTCGATTTAATTAACTCCCCATGAGGTCGAGCTCAAGTTTAACAGGACGATTGTTGAACACACTTCCAAACGATCTCATAACAAGTGCAAGTAACAAGTTCAAGTACATAACAAGTACAAGTAATAGATTCCAGTTCGTTCAGTACAGGCAAGAGAACGAGTGTGATAAAATACACCCTCGTCTCATACAAGATAAACAGTCAGGAAAGATATTCAAATAGCAAGTTGCAAGTACAGAAAACCAGTTTAGCAATAACTCAGGGGAGTGGTGCACTCACCAGTTCAAATAAGGATAACTTCAAAAGTTTCCTTCCCAAGTGTGGCTTTAATCGTCGGCACCTCCTAGAACAATCAAGGCAAACACTTAAGACTCGACTCCAAGACCTAGTATGGAATTCGCAAGTGAGACTCGGTTACGAGCCATATGCCTAGTCAAAAGAGCCATTAATGCAAAGCAAAGAGGTGATCTCAGAGTGAAAAGGTAACAATTAGTCTTAAAGGCATGAACAACCTCAAAGCCCTACCTACAATGACTGACCAACTCCAAATTTGAAGTAGAAAATGAAAGTAAAGTCGATACTAGGAAAACAGGATTTTCCAGTTTCGCGCAACCCTATATGAAAAATCATATCTCAAGTTTTGTAAGTCCAAAATTAGTAAAAGTTATACTGTTGGAAAATACATTCAAAGGGCTATAACTTTCCAGAAAACACCCTCATAAGATTCAGAACGCAAGTCAGTCAAATTCAAGCTTCAAGTTGCTGCTTTATCCAGTGAAAGACAGAACAGGTACAATATTTCAGTCAAATTTGAAAAATCACCATAAATGGTACAGAGATAAAAAGGGTCTGAAACTTACACAGTTTGTAGCCCTATGAATCTAGTTTAAAACTCAACAAACGGAATTCAATTCTGACATTCCTACATCAAGATATAGCAAATTTCCCGAGACTGTGCAGAAGCTCCGCGAAAATTTTGACAGCATTTCCCTTGTCTTTCTTTACTTTCCAACCAAACCTCAACACCCACAAATCACAAGCTATCAAACACCTTTAATTAGAGCCACAATAAGGCTCGAATACGAGTCATAAACCGAATCCACATATCACTAGAGTAAAATCATATGGAACGTATAAGTGCAAAATCAAACTAGGACATATGTGGAAACGAAGTTTGGGTTGGGAAATAAAAGGCAGATTTGCTGTTGCTTAGCGGAATTAACAAAACGAAAGCTATCCTTGTCAGATTGATGTGTAATTTATACCGTTTCGAAGCTAAGGAAAAGGGCTACAATGTTGAAGAAGGCTACTCAGTCCAGTTTGTAGTACAACTAGGTCAAAATGTCAATGTACCAAACCAGAACCGCATAAACAGGTTAACAAACCGCATTCTGGTTAAATAACCATAATTCAGGCTACCTAAGCCCAATTCAAGTGATTCTAGAGCCATACGAAAGCTAAGATACCAAGTTATATTTCTTAAGAAGACATCAACAACCAAATCAGTCGTATTCCCAATCAAATTAACCAATTACCAAAGCTGAATTTCAGTTTCGGACAGAAACAGGACAGCAGGGGTATTTCAGTCTTTTCACAGGTTACATTGCTCCGATTGAGATGAAATTTTGCAGAAAACTATAAAATACCATCCTATACAACTTTCATTTTTTAATCCAAAGCTAATTCGGCCTCTAACTAGGAGAAACAGTACCGGGCAGAATGGGGTTAAATGAAACCCTAACTTCCGAAATTTCCTTTCAATGCGGAAATTTTCCGCAAATAGCCACAACTTACACCCTCTCGCTTCATTTTAGATCATTTCCAACCATCATCCAAGGCCACACCATAATAATCATATGAAAACAGAAAAATCATGATTAAATAGAAAAATGCACCAAATTCCACCAAAAGTCCTGAAACAACACCTTAATCCATCACTTCATCTCACATAAGTCAATAATCAAACATTATTGAGAAGAAAGAAAGGTCCCTTAGTTACTCACCTTCACAACCCAAGAAAAGGAGAAACTTAGCACCTTAATCCTCCAAACCACTTCACTAATCACCTCACAACCACTCACTTAAGGGTTTTTATGGAACAAATACAAGATTAAACAGTTGGAATTGAAGATTGAACAAGATTGGAGTTAGAAATTTGGAGAGGTTTTCCTTTCTTTTTCCTTGGAGGAGTTCAGCCACAAGAAGCATGGAAATGAAGACATTTTTGGTCAATTTTTGATTTATTTGGTAAAATGGTAAAAGAGTGAATAGTGGTCAAAAAGTAAGACTTAATCTCCAAGTGACACTTGTCACTTTCAATTAATACATGGTTATCCTTTTGTCCCTCTCACACCAATTCATCTAGTAACCTCTAGTTATCTAAACCCCAAATTCAAACCCTAATTTCAAAATTTTCCATTTAAAGCGGAAATTTTCCGCAAATAGCCACATTTTACGCACTCTAACTTCATTCTAAACTGTGACGGCCCCACCTCCCCCTAAGGCGAACCAAAGGATTCGGCGGACCGCCTGTCCAACTCTCGCCGGGACTCACTCACTCACTCCAATTCTCAATTCAAATACATTATACATCTCAAATATACATCAAATGTTCCTCAAATTAACATATAATAAGTGAAGCGGAAACTAATTCTAAGCATGGAACGTACACATACATCCACTTTTAAGTCCAAACAGTGACCCTAGCCCAACTATTACACAAATGAGTCCAAATCTAAACTATACAAGATATAAGCCATCCAGTCACACAAAGACCCAAATACAAGTTCTTCCTTTGCCTCAATCTATGCGGGGAGAAGAAAATAATTGGGAGTGAGCTAAAAGCTCAGTGAGTAACCAGTAAAATCAGAAAACAAATAAGCTTCCCAATAGTGCATTTAGATGATGACATGAATCAATAATCAAATGTACATTTAATGCTCATGTGGACCAGTGAAATCATCGTACTTAGAATTTCAATGGTCCAATGGTACCAGAAAAGTCAAACAGTACAAGGGAGCCAATTGCTCCAACTACATAGTAGTGGAGACGTTGGTTCTAATCACAAGATCATCGGAGTCAAGTTATGTCATGGCATACACACATACACAAATGATATGCAAATTGAGCGACCAATGCAAGAATTAGTTATGCAATCGGGTAAGCTATTCAAGAAATAGTTCAAAAGTAACTTTGGAAATAGTTGAGGGGTCACTCACCAACCACGGCTCAGGAACCATCCATCATATATCGTTGCCTTGCTCAAGTCCAAGCCCTTCAACTCAAACTCAAAGCAATCAAATGCTTTCAAAGATCGGACAGCATATCCCCTTAATTTCCTTACTTTTCCATCCTACAAGCAACACCAATTCATCTCAAATCAACCCCATACACATCATAAACTATCAAATACACCTTTCGGCACAACAACCACAACTGAAGCTACACTTATCGAATTGAAACAAATCTTATGGCGTTTCGAAGCCAAGACATGTACCTACATTTCTCATGAAGACCTCCAAAGCCAAATCATGCATTTTCAGGGTCGAAAATGGAAATTTCCACGAAAATAGAAATCTGGGCACGAAACAGGGTTCATGGGCAGTCAGGGGTATTTCTGTCATTTCACATGATACAGTACTCGGATCAAGATGAAATTTTGTAGTCAGCTAGTTAACACCATTTTCTACAACTTTCATGTTTTCACCTAAGCCTGATTCGGCCTCTAGCATGATCGAATAAATCCGGTCAGAACAGGGCAAATTTAAACCCTAAACCTGGAGTTTCCGCACAAAACTGAAATTTTCCGCAAACAATCGTAACTAACATATACAAGCTTCAGATTACACCATTACAAGCCATCATACCGTGATTAAACTATGATCATCATATAAAATCAGAAAATTCTCCATTAAATCAGAAATTTAACAAACACTACTTAAACCCATGAAGTCTTCCACAAATTAACATGTTAAGCCACTAGAAATCACTAATCTATCTTTATTAAGAACAAAAGGGAAATTTCATAGCAACTTACCTTTACAACTCAAGAAAGATAGTAGCTACAATACAATCCCAATATGAATGATTACACAAAAGGAAATCCAAGTTCAATCCATACATGAGATAATCCATGAATAAACACTACAAGCCCTTCCTTCGCCTTGAGCCCTGTGGAGGGGAATAAAACATTTTGGGGTGAGCTAGAAGCTCAGCGAGTAACCAGTAAAATCAGTTATCAAATCAGTTTCACAATCGTTCATTTCAATAATGTCATTTCAATATGGAGTTTCAATAATTCAAGAAACATTTACAATGGAAAGCGATAGTAACATTCATGAAAAGGATACGTTCGTTCTCCTGTCATTTCATTGCATTTTGGTTTCATTCGTGCATTCATTCACCCCGTCCCTGGCTTTTGGCCAGGCTCCACCAACCTACAAGGTAATACTCGAGTATACCGAAACGTTCACCCAAGTTCCTAGTCGCCCGACCGAGTCCGCTTCTGGCTCAAGACGACCGGTAACAAGGGGCAATGGCCAGTTCAGCCCAAAAGGCTTACATTCATGCACAATTAACATTTCAATCGCCCAATCATTAAAATTTCACAATCACTTAGGCTAAGTGCGATAAAGTACACACTCGCCTCGAAAACTCGTTTAGCAATCATTGAAAGCAAAATCAATAATAACAAGACACTGATATGCAAGCACGCATGATATGTAAGAAAACAGTTCCAAAATTAACTTTGAAAACAGCTCAGAAGTAAATAATGCGGGAAAGCGGTTCAAAAGTAAATTTGGAAACAGTTCAAAAGTCAATAATGCAAGAAACGGTTCATAAATAATTTTTAGAAAGAGTTTGAGGTCACTCACCTCCACGGCTCTGAAACCATCCATCAAGCGAAACCAGAAAAACAGTTTTGACGTCCTTTTGCGGTAATGGCACCAAAGGTACTACGAGTATCGGATGGAGGTCCAAGACCCACCGTTTCGAAGATAAGAACCAGGGCTACAACAATGTAGAAGGCCACTCAGTCCAAATCCTAGTACAACTAGGTCAAATATGCAGAATACCAAACCAGAACCGTAATTGCAGGTTTACAAATCACACTATGCTGTAATCAGTACAACTCAGTCTATACAGGTCCAAATGCATTGATTCCAAAGGCATATGGTAGCTAAGGCATCAAGGTACATTTCATCAGAAGACACCAACATCCAAATCCAAAAAAATTCCAGTCAAAACAGACGATTACAAGCGCAGTTCGCACATTCTGATCAACCCAGAACAGCAACCGTAAAATCGACATATCTCATTCTACACTACTCAAATTGCCCTAAACTTTTACAGGCATCTCAAACACATCAATACCTACAACTTTTATGTTTTAAGCAAAGGCCAATTCGGCCTATAACCATATGATCCAAAACTGGACAGAAAAGGGGGTTATGAAACCCTAACTTTTCACATTTCAATCCAAACCCAAAATTGGTTGCAATTTCCTATCATACACACCTACTAGAGTCATAACCCCTCATTACCAACCATCATAAATAACCACAACACCATGATCACATTAAACCAGAAAATTCCTCAAAAAAAATAAAAACTTCACCAATTCATTCCAAACCAAGAAATAAACCAAAATTTTCAACACCATAGCCACCATTAGGCACAAATTAAGCATCATTAAGTCTAAGAGGAAGTGTAATCACCACTTACCTAGTAAACAAGAGAGAGGGAGTTGTAGAACACCTTAGCTTCTCCAAAAAACTTCACCAAAACACTCACTAGCACCAAATGGAAGAATTTTATGGAGTAGAAATAAGTTTAGGCAAGTGGTTTGGATGATTTGAGCTAGTTGGGAACTTGAAAATTGAAGAAGTTTTCTTCCTTCTTGAGCTTAAGAGGGCCGGCCACCAAGGAGTAAGAAATGGTGATTTTTGTGGTAATTTTTAAGATATTTAACCAATTAGTCAAAAGGTCAAAAACAAGAATAGTAAATCATAAATCACCACCAACCATATAATGACACATGTCACTACTTTAAATGCATTCCTATCCTTCTTTCCCCCTCTCACATCAATCACTTCACATTCTCTACTTATCTCTTAACACCCGATAAATTTTACACAGTATCCGAAACTTAACCTTATTGGCCGAATTTTTCCGAACTTTTCGCCCTAGTGGGTCCCACATCCGGAATACACTCTTAATTTCTCAAAACCTATTTGATACTAGAAAAATCATCCAAAAACTATATCTGCTCATTAAAAATATCTAGAAAATTTCCCTACGAAAGAAAACGCAGAAAACAAGCCATTAAATAAATAAAATCCTAGAAAATTAGAAAATTTCCGGGTTCTCAAACTCATTTTTTTTTCGGGGCGTCACAATCTCCCCTCCTTAAAAGAATGTCGTCCTCGACATTCCCTCTTGTACCAATCAAGTCAAGAACATCCCGCAAAAATCTCTCAAGAGTCAAATTCAAACCCACAGTCCGGCATCCTAAACTTCAAGCCTAGGATACACTACAGAGATCTGAAGCCTAAGCTCTGATACCATTGTCACGACCCCACCTCCCCCTAAGGCGAACCAGAGGGTTCGGCGGGCCGCCTGCCCAGCTCTCGCCGGGACTCAGTCGTTCACTAAAGTCCTCAATTGAATTGCAAGAATATTATATCAAATATTACATCAAAGGTCCCAAACTTTAATATCAAAAGCGAAGCGTCCACGCTTCCACTGCGCCACTCTGATACTTGATCAACAATTATTATACAGGAGGAAGTCCAACTAACTATTACACATCCAATCAATTCTAAAAACGTTCAATTACAATTCCCAATAGAAATGATTACACAAAGGAAATCCAAGTTCAATCCATACAAGATATCCATGAATTAAACCACTAACAAGCTCTTCCTTCGCCTTGAGCCCTGTGGAGGGGAATAACATTTTGGGGTGAGCTAGAAACTCAGCGAGTAACCAGTAAAATTAGTAATCAAATCTGTTTAACAATAGTTCATTTCAATGATGTCATTTCAATATGGAGTATCAATAATTCACGAAACATTTACAATGGAAAGCGATAGTAACATTCATGAAAAGGATACGTTCGTTCTCCTGTCATTTCATTGCATTTGGTTTCATTCGTGCATTCATTCACCCCGTCCCTGGCTTTTGGCCAGGCTCCACCAACCTACAAGGTAATACTCGAGTATACCGAAACGTTCACCCAAGTTCCTAGTCGCCCGACCGAGTCCGCTTCTGGCTCGAGACAACCGGTAACAAGGGGCAATGGCCAGTTCAGCCCCAAAAGGCTTACATTCATGCACAATTAACATTTCAATCGCTCAATCATTAAAATTTCACAATCACTTAGGCTAAGTGCAATAAAGTACACACTCGCCTCGAAAACTCGTTTAGCAATCATTGAAAGCAAAATCAATAATAACAAGACACTGATATGCAAGCACGCATGATATGTAAGAAAACAGTTCCAAAATTAACTTTGAAAACAGCTCAGAAGTAAATAATGCGGGAAAGCGGTTCAAAAGTAAATTTGGAAACAGTTCAAAAGTCAATAATGCAAGAAACGGTTCATAAATAATTTTTAGAAAGAGTTTGAGGTCACTCACCTCCACGGCTCTGAAACCATCCATCAAGCGAAACCAGAAAAACAGTTTTGACGTCCTTTTGCGGTAATGGCACCAAAGGTACTACGAGTATCGGATGGAGGTCCAAGACCCACCGTTTCGAAGATAAGAACCAGGGCTACAACAATGTAGAAGGCCACTCAGTCCAAATCCTAGTACAACTAGGTCAAATATGCAGAATACCAAACCAGAACCGTAATTGCAGGTTTACAAATCACACTATGCTGTAATCAGTACAACTCAGTCTATACAGGTCCAAATGCATTGATTCCAAAGGCATATGGTAGCTAAGGCATCAAGGTACATTTCATCAGAAGACACCAACATCCAAATCCAAAAAAATTCCAGTCAAAACAGACGATTACAAGCGCAGTTCGCACATTCTGATCAACCCAGAACAGCAACAGTAAAATCGACATATCTCATTCTACACTACTCAATTGCCCTTAAATTTTACAGGCATCTCAAACACATCAATACCTACAACTTTTATGTTTTAAGCAAAGGCCAATTCGGCCTTTATGACCATATTCGGGATCCAAAACCGGACAGAAAAGGGGGTTATGAAACCCTAACTTTTCACATTTCAATCCAAACCCAAAATTGGTTGCAATTTCCTATCATACACACCTACTAGAGTCATAACCCCTCATTACCAACCATCATAAATAACCACAACACCATGATCACATTAAACCAGAAAATTCCTCAAAAAAAATAAAAACTTCACCAATTCATTCCAAACCAAGAAATAAACCAAAATTTTCAACACCATAGCCACCATTAGGCACAAATTAAGCATCATTAAGTCTAAGAGGAAGTGTAATCACCACTTACCTAGTAAACAAGAGAGAGGGAGTTGTAGAACACCTTAGCTTCTCCAAAAAACTTCACCAAAACACTCACTAGCACCAAATGGAAGAATTTTATGGAGTAGAAATAAGTTTAGGCAAGTGGTTTGGATGATTTGAGCTAGTTGGGAACTTGAAAATTGAAGAAGTTTTCTTCCTTCTTGAGCTTAAGAGGGCCGGCCACCAAGGAGTAAGAAATGGTGATTTTTGTGGTAATTTTTAAGATATTTAACCAATTAGTCAAAAGGTCAAAAACAAGAATAGTAAATCATAAATCACCACCAACCATATAATGACACATGTCACTACTTTAAATGCATTCCTATCCTTCTTTCCCCCTCTCACATCAATCACTTCACATTCTCTACTTATCTCTTAACACCCGATAAATTTTACACAGTATCCGAAACTTAACCTTATTGGCCGAATTTTTCCGAACTTTTCGCCCTAGTGGGTCCCACATCCGGAATACACTCTTAATTTCTCAAAACCTATTTGATACTAGAAAAATCATCCAAAAACTATATCTGCTCATTAAAAATATCTAGAAAATTTCCCTACGAAAGAAAACGCAGAAAACAAGCCATTAAATAAATAAAATCCTAGAAAATTAGAAAATTTCCGGGTTCTCAAACTCATTTTTTTTTTCGGGGCGTCACAGATTCGGCCTCTAACATGCTCGAATAAATCTGGTCAGAACAGGGTAAATTTAAACCCTAAACCTGGAATTTCCGCACAAAACTGAAATTTTCCGCAAACAATCGTAACTAACATATACAAGCTTCAGTTTACACCATTACAAGCCATCATACCATGATTAAACAATGATCATCATATAAAATCAGAAAAATCTCCATTAAATCAGAAATTTAACAAACACTACTTAAACCCATGAAGTCTTCCACAAATTAACATGTTAAGCCACTAGAAATCACTAATCTATCTTTATTATGAACAAAAGGGAAATTTCTTAGCAACTTACCTTTACAACTCAAGAAAGATAGTAGCTTAGGTTTCTTTCTCCCAAAACAACTCCACCAACTACATCAATGCTACTAAGAGAAGGATTTTTATGGAGCAAATCAAGGTTTTAACGGTTGGATTGTGAGATTAAGCAAGATTGGATGAAGAAAGTTGGAGGTTTTTTTTTTTCTTCTTTTCTCTCCCTAGAAGCTCGGCCAAAGGGGCTAAGAATGAAGAAATATTTTGGTCAAAATTAGCTTGAAGAAGGTAGAAATATCTTGGTCAAAAGTCCACCCTCGAATAGAAACACGACATGTGGCACCTTATATGTTTAACCTTATCCTCTTGTCTCTCCATACTCATTAATCTAGCTAACCTCTAATTATCTCTTAACACCTTATAAAATAATATCACTTAATACAAAACTCCAACAAGTTATCAAAAATATATCGCATTTACCGCACTAGCGGGTCCCACGTCCATAATACACTTCAAACTTAACGTGGACTAACTTGTATCAAGGAAATGATTTGAAAACTATATTCCCTTATAAAATGTATAGGAAATTAATATATTGGAGAAAGGCATAAAATTATAAACAAGGAAACAAAATAATGTCTCGAAAATTTATAAAAATTTTTGGGTTCTCACACTCATTCTTTCGGGGCATCACATAAACCATTCCCAACCATCAACCATAGCCAAGCAATAGTAAACATATAAAAAAAGAAAAATCATGAATAAATAGGAAAATTCACCAATCTCAACCAAAATCATGAAATATCACCTAAAACCATCTCTTTAACTCACACAATCCACTAATTAAACATCATTAGGAAGAAAAGAGAGGTTCCTTAGCTACTCACCTTATCAACCCAAGAAAGGAGACCACTTAGCACCTTAGGCTTCCAAACCACTTCACTAATCACCTCACAATCACTAAACTAAGGGTTTTTATGGAGAAAATTCAAGATTAATCGGTTGGTTTGTTGGATTGAGCAAGATTGGAGCAAGAAATTTGAGAGCTTTTCCTTTCCTTTCTCTTGAAGATGGCCGGCCAAGAATCTTGAAATGGAGGGTAATTTTGGGTCAATTTTGTTTAATTGGTAAAGTGGTGAATAGTGGTCAAATGTAAGATTAAATATCCAAGTGACACTTGTCACTCCATTTAATGCATGGCTATCCTTTTGTCCCTCTCACACGAACTCATTTAGTAACCTCTAGTTATCTTTTAACACCTACTAAAAGAAACCCGGTATCCAACACTTAACCTAACTGGCTGAATTTTACCGAACTTTTCGCACTAGCGGGTCCCACGTCCAGTATACGCTCTTAATTTCTCAAAAACTAATCGATACTAGAAAAAATCATCTAAAAACTATATTTACTCATAAAAATTATCTAGAAAATTTTCCTAATAAAGAAAATGCAGAAAAGCATGCTATTAAATAGAATAAACCCTAGAAAATAAGAAAATTTACGGGGTCTCACAACTTTTACCATGTTATGGACCTTATTGCATGCCGGATTAAGTAGCCTAGACTACTCACTTGGTTTCTTAATGAACCTATACTTTAGTAAGGAACGAATCCAATTGTTAATGATTTCACTCGTTGACCTAGATTGGGGAAACGAAGGTGATCGTAACTGAGACGTTTGACGTCGATTGCTACTTTTGCTTGACAAGTGAGTGTTCCACTACCTGCTACCAGTTATCTGAATATTTGAAATACTTGATTTATTACTGTTGGAGCCAAGTACTGTTTTGATGAAATGGAGGCGAGCGTGTACTTTATCGCACTCGACCTCATTCGTTTTCCAATGAGGCTCTGTCTACTATTATTATGAGATGTGATTTCTCTATATATGACTGTGTTTAAGTTGTTTGGGTGATATCCCATCAACTACTGTTACTGTTTGGGTACCTAACCTCTTAGGTAAGTCGGTTGTATCGAGCCAGCAAGGGCTTGGTCGAGAAGGCTGATAAATCTTAGGGACTGATGTTTGGAGGTCCCTGGTGAAGCATAGACGTTGTGCTTCCTTGTTGTGTTGACCAGCACCACCAGTGGTAAAATCCTCGACTTGATCCTGTTTCTTTGGAATCTTGAATTCCTGGTATAGTCGAGTATTACCAAAATACTGTTTATGGAGTGCGGGCCCGGTAGGGGGTTGATTGGTGGACGGAGATTGATGAAAGTGGTGTTCTACGGACCCTATATACTGTGCATACAAGTGTTGACGGAGTGTCAACAGGAGGCAATTATGATCAAGCTCAAATTGATCTTTGGCTTTTGAAAGCCACCCGTATCCTTAAATTGAACTGTGATTAAACTGTTATTCTACTGTACGGTGTTTATTTAATTATTTTGTGACCTTATGTGACTATAAGTTTACTTGTTTTACTTGGAACCTCACTGGACTTTAGCTTACCCCATTCCCTTTGTTTTTCTTAACAGATCGGGGATGGATTGATCAAGAGCTTTCTTAGCTTTTATATTGTTTTGAACTTGTATTTTGAGATTGCAACCTTTTGTTTAAGGAGACCTTACTTTTGACTTCCGTAAGCTTGAATCTATAAGCTCGACTTATGTTATGTAAGTTATGTGTGGAGTGATAAGTTGACATTTAATTATGTGTATGCTAAGCTTTTAGATTGTTGGTGTAGTGTTTATGTTTAATGGGGGTTACACTCCCGTGAATGGAAGATATCTCATCCTTTTCATTTGAGTTATTAGTACTTTTGTGAGAACCCGTAAAACCCTAATTATTTTCCTAGGGTTTATTTTCCCTTAAATGCATGTTTTCTGCATTTTCTGGCCTAGGAATATTTTCTTGGTAGATTTTATGAGCAATTATGGTTTTTAGATGCTTTTTCTAGTATTGGAGAATTTTTAGAAAATTAAGAATATTTAATGGACGTGGGACCCACTAGTGCGAAAAGTTCGGAAAATTCGGCCAATAAGGTTAAGTTTCGGATACTGTGTAAAATTTATCGGGTGTTAAGAGATAAGTTGAATGCAAAAGAAAGATAAGAATGCATTAATGAGTGTGACAAGTGTCACAATATCATTTGTTGGACTTTAAGAAATACTATTCACTTTCTTGACTTTTTTTGACCAAAGGATTAAATATCAAAAAATTGCACAAAATTCACCATTTTTCTCTCCTTGTGGCCGGTTCTCCTTGAGCTAAGAAGAAAGGAATTTCCACCAACTTTCAAGCTTCCATTTGCCTTAATCTCCTACAAACAAAAGCCTAGATTAGATTCTACTCCATAAAAACCTTTCTTCTAGTGCTAGTAAGTGTATTAGTGAAGTAAGTTTGAAGGTCTAAGGTGGTCAACCTCTCTACATCTCTTGATTTCTTGGTAAGTGATGCTTGAACACCCTACTACATCTAATGATGCTTATGTTTGGCTTAGAAGTGGCTAAAGTGATGGATTATATGATTTATTCTTGGTTTGGCTTGATTTGGTGAAGTTTTCCATTTTATGATGAATTTTCTGGTTTCATATGATCTTGATGGTGTGGTTGTTTTTGATGGTTGGTAATAAGGGGCTTTGATTCTAGTAGGTGTGAATTGATGATTAATGCAATCAATTTTGGTTTTGGAATGAAATGTGAAAAGTTAGGGT
The DNA here is from genome assembly GCF_003713205.1 of Coffea eugenioides. NCBI lineage: Eukaryota > Viridiplantae > Streptophyta > Magnoliopsida > Gentianales > Rubiaceae > Coffea > Coffea eugenioides. Next base: position 39,160 of record NW_020862469.1, on the reverse strand, counting down.
TCATGAACCCCTAATCTGTCCGAAATTTTAGGTCATAGATAGAGGCCGAATTGGACTCTTCTCAAAACATGAAAGTTGTAGGTATTGATGAGTGTGTAGTGCCTGCAAAATTTTAGGGCATTTGGAGTAGTATAGACTGAGTTATGCCGTTTTTACTGTTGCTGTTTTTGGTGAACAGAATGTCCGAACTGCGATAGTAATTGTCTGTTTTGACTGGAATTGGTTTGGATTCTGTTGTTGGTGTCTTCTGATGAGATGTAGCTGGATATCTTAGCTATCATATGCCTTTGGAATTTCGTCATTTGGACCTGTATAGACTGAGTTGTGTTCATTACAGTTTTGTGTGTTTTGCAAACCTGTTTTGGTAATGCTGACTTAGTTTTTGTCACATTTGACCTAGTTGTGCTAGGATTTGGACTGAGAGGCCTTCTTCAGTGTTGTAGCCCTGTTTCATAGCTTCGAAACGGTGGGTCTTACACTCCCATCCGATAACCGTAGTGAATTTGACGCCATTACCGCATAATAAGGGCAAAACAGTTTTTCTATTCGGGGCCAAGACTAATGCTACTTCTAATTTCTGGTTTGCTTATGATGCTTGTTTATGTATATGAAACCCTATTGGGTTGTGATTAGTGTTGATTCATGACTCGTTATCGAGTCTTATGGGAATTGTTTACTTGTTCTAGGAGGAAACGGTGGTGCACGACGTTCGTTTAACGACGGTGCATGAAACATCATTTTATCGATTGGTGAGTATACTACTCACTTAATTGTTACTATGTGGCTTTGCTAAATGTATATGTGATGCCTTGAAGGCTTACTTGGATATTGGAATTGATTAAGGTGAGGGTGTACTTGACCGCCCTCACCCCTTTTGATAGTATCACTGATTGGCTACCGTTTTACTGCATTACTGAACTTGATATATTGGTTGGTGAATTCCATTTCATGGAAACTGAATTGGTGTCGTTTGGACGATTGTCCAACGACCTTACTGTATTACTGAGCTCAACCCCGTTTGGTAGTCAATTGGATCGAGCCGGCGAGGGCTTGGTCGTGAAAATTGTCATGCCACGGGGACTGTACTGAGGAACCTTGTAGTAATGAGACTCTCGGTTCCGGTAAACTCGAGTATTACCAAAATGACTGAATGGAGTGCGGGCCCGGTTGGGGAATGTTGGGTGGAAGGAATGGGAGTAAAGAGTTGTCTACGGTTGGTTATTCTTTTAAAATTGACGGAGGGTCAATGAGGTTGGATCAAGATTGCAAGCGTGGAAATGGACTCTTGAGAGCCGACCGTATCCTTTCACTGATTTGCTTTATTTCGGAATTGCATACTTGAATTGAATAGTTATGCTTATGTGATCTTAACTGCTATTGTGATAGTTGCTCACTGGGCTTTAGCTCATTCCGTGTCATTTGTTTTCCTTACAGGAAAATGAAACTTTTGGAAAAGATTGTGATAGTTGGATGACAAGTTGAGCTCTTGTACATGTATTTTTTGAATAGCTCCTTGTGGGAAAAAAACCTAAGTGTTTTGTTTCCACCAATGTTTGGTGTGTAACTGGCTTTTGGTACATGTATGAACTAGACGAATATCTTGGTTTGCCGTTTGGCTTGTAAATGTTGATTTCCAATGTATATATATGCTTGGCCGTGGTTTGGATAAATTTCGGCTTCGATTTTCATTTTTTTTTATTGTTTGTGATTTTGACTTGTTTGCGCGCAATGGTAAGTTCCGGAACGTAATAGATCGACGTAAACTGAACCGTTAGTCCTGGCGAGAGCTGGGCAGGCAGTCCGCTAACCCCTTTGGTTCGCCTTAGGGGAAGGTGGGGCTGTCACAACTTTGATCGACTGAGCTCCGGTGAGAGCTGGGCAGGCAGTCCGCTGATACCCTAGGGTTCGCCCTAGAGAGAGGTGGGGCTGTCACAAAATGCTCAGAGGAACTTCGAGAAGATAAACATTCAGAACCCAATTGAGCCGAACTAAAAGATACAAGCAATCTTTGGTACAACGTTCCCACGAAAATCAAAACGAAATGGAAGTGTCGCCAGGACTACTAAGCTAATCACACCCTGAAATACTTGTTCCGAAAGATAATATAGTGCTCGAACGCTACAACGACCGATAAAAAAAATGAAACGAAGAACGAAAACAAGCCGCGGATGAACAATGACTGCCACGTCACAATCCAACCAAGTACAAGTAAACTTTGTCTAACATGAGAGAATGTACATTCCCAAATACATATGCTACATAAACATGAAGAAACTCTTTAAAATATACATATTATTAAGTTTACATTTCCAAAGGAAACATTGTATTAAGATACATTTAGGGTTTCCAAATTGTCGAGGAGCTATACCAAAAGAACAAAAGAATTTCTAACTAGCTCAACTCATTCTTCAAAACATCGAAATTCCAAAAGATTGTTCCCTGTAAGGAAAACAAGGATAACGGAACGAGGTGAGCTAGAAGCTCAATGAGGTACCAAAAGTATAAATAGTAGAAATCATGAGAAAACACTTTTAAGGCACATATACACATCAAATAAGAGAAATGAACAAACACCACAATTTAAAGGATATAGGTGGCTCTCAGGAGCCAAATCCCCATTGCAATACTTGATCCAACCTCGTTGACCCTCCGTCAACGTTTAATGAAACACACATGTCCGTAGACCCGCTTACGCCAAAATCCCGATCACGAAACATACCCCTTACTGGGCCTGAACGCCAAACAGGAACAGGAATGGTAATACTCGAGTATACCGGAAATCCAGAGTCTCCAATACCCAAAGATTTCCCAAGAACAGGCACCCATGGATTGTCAATTTTCCTCGACCAAGTCCTTGCTGGCTTGATTCAATTGACTCCCCATGAGGTGCTCAGGTTTAACAGGAAGGTCGTTGGATACACTTCCAAACGACATCATAACAAGCATAGATAACAAGTTCAAATTGACACAGGAACTAGTAAACAAGCAATAGAAACGAGTAAAACAAGTCCAAATCATGCATTTTCATGGTCAAAAATTGAAATCTCAGTGAGGACAGAAAACTGTCCATGAAACAAGGCTTGTCGGCAGTCAAGGATATTTTGGTCATTTCACATGTTACAGTACTCTAATTGATCTGAAATTTTGTAGGTAGATAGTTAACTCATATATCTATAACTTTCATGTTTTGGGCAAGGGCTGATTCAGCCTTTAACATGGTCGAACATACAGTGCAAAAATAGGACAGATTGAAACCCTAAAACTGAAATTTCCGCACAAATTCTGAAATTTCCGCTAACAACTACAACTAACACACAAAAGCTCAACTTTAGACCATATCAAGCCATCATTCCATGGCCAACCATAGACATCATATAAAAATAGAAAACCTACCAATAAAATCTGAAATTTACTTAAACTCTACTATAAACCATGAAACCTTCCACAAAATAGCATCCTTAGTCACCAAAAAGCACTAATTTGACATTAGCATGAACAAAGAGGAAGTTTGTAAGCAAAGTACCTTGACACCTCAAGAAAGATGATAGCTTAGGGTTTTTCTTTCACAAATCCCTCCACTAGAAACTTTAATCCTCCTTAGTAAGCAACTTTGATGGAGTAATCTACAATTTCAATGGTTGGAAATCAAGATTGAAGCAAGGGATTGAAGTGCAAGATGAAGTATTTCCTCTCTTTTCTCCTCTCCAAAAGTCGGCCAAGCAAGGTGAGAAATGAAGAAAAATTGGTCAAAATTGATGTTTAGTAAAGGTAAAGAAATTTGGTCAAAGTCCCCATCCAATGGTTTCATGACACTTGGCCTTTCTTAAGTTTATTATTATTGTGAGGACCCGTAATTTTCTTAATTTCTAGGTTTTAATTTCTTTTAATTATACGTTTTTCCACCTTTTCTTTATTCAAAAAATTGTGCAAATAAATTTTATGAGTAAATATAGCTTTTAAATGATTTTTCTAGTATCGGTTAGTTTTTGAGAAACTAAGAGTATATAATGGACGTGGGACCCACTAGTGCGAAAAGTTCGGGAAAATTCGGCCAATTAGGTTAAATTCCGGATACTGTGTGAAATTTATCGGGTGTTAAGAGATAAGTAGAGGATGTGAAGTGATTGATGTGAGAGGAAAAATAAAAGATAGGATTGCATTAATGGAGGTGACAAGTGTCACCATTGTATTGGAAATAGCTTATGACTTACTATTCATTTTCTTGACTTTTGACCAATTGCTTAAATATCTCAAAAAAATCACACAAAATTCATTCTTGTCTTCAACCTCTTGGCCGATTCTCTCTCTAGCAAAGAAGGAAGAAAAACCTCTTCAAAGTTTGGCAATTATCTAGCTCAAATCCTCCAAAACACTTGCTTGATCTAGTTTCTACTCCATAAAATCCCTCCATTTGGTGCTAGTGAGTGATTTGGTGAAGTTTTTTGGAAAAGCTAAGGTGTCCTACAACTCTCCCTCTCTTGTTTACTAGGTGAGTGGTATATGAACTTTCCCCTACACTTAACGAAGCTAGAGTTGTGCTTAGTGGAAGCTAAAGTGTTGAATTTTGTGATTTAATTCTTGTTTTTTTATGAAATGGTGAAGTTTACAATTTATTGGTGATTTTTCTGGTTTAATATGATCATGATGTTGTGGCCTTGTGTGATGATTGGCAATGGCCTATAATGACTCTCGTAGGTGTGAATTATTGATAATTGCAACCAATTTTGGGTTTGGAAGGAATTTGAGGAAGTTAGGGTTTCATAACCCCCTTTTCTGTCCGGTTTTGTATCATATGGTTAGAGGCCGAATTGGCCTTTTCTTAAAACATGAAAGTTGTAGGTATTGATGTGTTTGAGGTACCTGTAAAATTTCTGGTCATTTGGAGTAGTGTAGAGTGAGATATGTCGATTTTACTGTTGCTGTTCTGGGTTGATCAGAATGTGCGAACTGCGTCTGAAATGGGTTGTTTTGGCTGGGATTGTTTTGGATTTTGTTGTTGGTGTCTTCTGATGAAATGTATCTTGATCTCCTAGCTATCATATGCCTTTAGAATTTCTGCATTTGGACCTGTATAGACTGAGTTGTGCTGATTACAGCATAGTGTGATTTGTAAACCTGCAATTACGGTTCTGGTTTGGTATTCTGCATATTTGACCTAGTTGTGCTAGGATTTGGACTGAGTGGCCTTCTACATTGTTGTAGCCCTGTCTTTTAGGTTCGAGATGGTGGGTCTTACACCCTCATCCGATAAGCGTAGTGCAATTTGTGCCATTACCGCATAATGAAGGTAAAACTGTTTTTGTTGTTATGGCCAAGATGGCTACATTTCCTGATTTTCTGGCTTGCTATAATGCTTATATATGCATATGAAACCTTATTGGGGTTGTGGTTGGCATGGCTTTATGACGCGTTATCGAGTCTCATTGTACTTGTTTGTGTGATTTAAGGCTTACTTTTATTCCGGTCATTTCCTAGTTAACTTTTATTTTGGGCCTAGTGAATGGCTTTTGGAAATGAGGTGAATTTTGTGTGAGATGTTGGGACTGATTCGAGGGAATAATGAAGCCTTAATGGCTGGAAAAGTAAAAAATTTAGGGGAAGTGCTGCCCGATTTTCTAGGCCGTTTGGTTCTTTTAAGTTGGATTTGCCTTTTGGTAGAAATAAAAGGGCTTTTGGGTTATTGAACCTAGGTCTTTATGCTATCTTTTTGTTCCCAAAAATCATGTTTTATACCCTTGCATTAGTAATTATTTGGCGAGGCATACGACTAGTAGTCGAGCCTCATGTGCATTGTGTTTACTCGATTACGGATGTGAAACCTTCAATTGGTTTATTTTGGTTATTTTAGGGTTTCTTGGCGATTAAGGCCAATCTGAAGTAAAAACATTTGAAGTTGAGCCGGTGAGTGTACCACTCCCCTCCATTGCTGTCTAACTTGATTTCTGCTCTGCAATCTGTTAAATTTGTTTGAGACGAGGGTGTACTTTATCACACTCGTTCTTCTATCTGTTCATATGCCAATTTTGAGTGCCTATCTGAATCTGCCGTCTGAATCTGCTATCTGAATCTGCTATTTTGGTGGACGGAATTCGGTGTAAAGAGGGGTCTACGGACGTTTTGGTTCTATATACGTTGACGGAGAGTCAACCGGTTTGGGTCAAGTACTGCGCTGGAAATTTGGCTCCTGAGAGCCACCCGTATCCTTCTGATTTGAATCATTGGTTCCTTTGCTTTACATCTGGCATGTGTATCTGATTTGTTAAATGTGAAATGCCATGATTTTTCTGCTATATGTTTGGTACCTCATTGAGCGCAAGCTCATCCCTTTCTGTTCCTTTTGTTTTCCTTACAGGAAAATAAACCCTTTTGGTCTGGATTTGACAAATGGCTGCCAAATTGAGCTAGTTGAACATATCTTTTGTATAGCTCATGTATTAAAACCCTAAGTGTACTTTTGGGGCGTTTTCTCTTTTGATTTGGCAAACCGTGTATATGTATTAACTTTTGAAAACTTTTGTATGTCATTTTGTATTGAAATTTTGGATTGTAATCGCTAAAGTTCAAATGTGAATGTTTGCGTGTTATTTCGGTTGGGTTCTGACGGGTCGGTTACTATCATGGCCGACTCCGGATTTCTTTTTTCTTATTTTGGGTTATTTTTTTCCATTTTGACTTGTTTACGCTCGTTTGTAAGTTCCGGATCGCAATAGATAATTCTAGTCTGCATCGTTAGTCCTGGCGAGAGCTGGACAGGCAGCCCGCTAACCCCTTTGGTTCGCCTTAGGGGAAAGTGGGGCTGTTACAATTATCCCTTTGTCTACCAAGCTTAACCTAGATAACTAACCTCTAATTATCTCCTAGCACCTCGTAAAATAATATCCGTCAATACGAAACTTAACCTAGTTGTCAAAATTTTATCGTACTTACCGCACTAGCGGGTCCTACGTCCTTAATACACTTCCAAATTAACCTGAACTAACTTCTACTAGAAAAATGTTTTGAAAACTATATTCACTTATAAAATGTCTAGAAAATTAAGGTAGTAAAATAAAATAAAGAAAATGCATGAAAAGGAATAGAATTAAATGATATAAAATAAGGAAAATTTTACGGGTCCTCACAGTCCTTACTCCTCCCATTGCCCTTCCCATCTTGGAAGGTGGGGTACTTTTACTAGCCTGACCAGAGGTATAACTAGAAATATTCCTTTTCTTAGAGTGAAAGTCCCTAACTTGCATCCTTGCACTCTCAACTCTCTGTGCTTTCTCCAAAGCTTCAGTAAATGTGGAGATTTGGGCTGCAGCCAAGCCCTCCTGAATCTTCACATTAAGCTCTTATACAAAACGTTATCCTTTTCCGCTCATTAGTCACCAATTCGGAAGCGTACTTAGTGTGACAGCCCCACTTTCCCCTAAGGCGAACCAAAGGGGTTAGCGGACTGCCTGCCCAGCTCTCGCCAGGACTACGGTACAGTTTACGTCGATCTATAACGTTCCGGAACATCCCATAGCACGTAAACAAGTCAAAAGAGTCAAAAGAAAAAAAAACGAAAAATTTGCCGAAGATGAATAGTGCAGGCCACGTCAGAATCCGGCCGGAATCTGGCCGGATTAGCGGCCGGATTCTTGGCCGGATACTGTCCAGTGAGCAAACTTCACGGATTCAAAATTTCTCAAACAATCCGGCCGACAATCCGGCCAGTTTCTGGCCGGATTCCTGGCCGGATTCAGTCCAGTGAGCTTCTGCCAAATTTTTTTCTTTTGCCGTTTGAAAGCCGAATCGTTCCGAAGTTCATCCAAACATCAATTTAACATATAAACATGGAAATCCAACATTTACAACCATAGTGTCATGCCAAAAACCATCTATCATGAATATACATACTCGGTTTGCCAATCAAAGCAAATGAACCCAATACACAATAGGGTTTCATTCGACAAGCTAAACAAAAGCCATTTACACTAGCTCAACTTGGCAATCGACTATCCAAATCAGTCCCAAAAGTAATTACATCCCTGTAAGGAAAACAATTGGAACGGGATGAGCTAAAACCCAGTGAGTTACTACCACATAAGCAACTAAGAGCATATAGCATAACCTTTCATTTCAAGTACACAATTAAGGAATGAAACACATCGATAAAAGGATACGGACGGCTCTCAAGAGCCCATTTCCACGCTTCCATTCTTGATCCAACCTCATTGACCCTCCGTCAATGTTGAAGAGTAACCAACCGTAGACTCCTCTTCTCTCCCATTCCTTCCACCAAACATCCCCCTACCGGGCCCGCACTCCAAACACTTGCACTGTGGTATTACTCGAGTATACCGGAATCAAGAGTCTCTCATACTACAAGATTCCTTATAACTTTACCCAAGGCTCATTAATTGTCACGACCAAACCCTTGTCGGCTCGATTCAATCAACTACCAATGGGGTTGAGCTCAATGATAACATTTGTAGTCGTTGGATACTTGTCCAATCGATACCAAGTCATGTATTTCATTTCATATATCAGTTCATATAACTTTCCAATAACTTTTCAATAACATGTGAAACAATAAGTGAGAGTGATAAAGTACACTCTCACATCAATCCATTAACATACAACATCTCAAGTTCAAATATCAAAGCCATATAATAGCACACAAGTGAGTAGTACACTCACCAATCAATTAAGTGCTATTTCATGCACTTCCGTCAGGAGAATGTCGTGAGCTATCGTCACGCCCTAGAACATGTAAACAAATACCATAAGACTCGATAACGAGTCATAAAGTCAAACCAATTATCGCCCAATAGGGTTTCATGCATGGAAATTCAAGGGTTCAATACTTAACCTTTACTCAAGTCGAGAATATAGTTTTCTAAATCTCGAGTAAAAATACGGGCAGCATGCCCTTTGTGTTTACCAAATTTTCCAGCCATAAGGCTTCATTATTTTTCTTCAATCACAACCCAACAACACACATATAAGCATTTCATGTCAAGAGCCGTTCCATAACTCACAATATCATAAAACAAGAAACCATACCGAGCCATAAACAACACCAATTCACAACCCCAATAGGGTTTTATAAACATATACAAGCATGAAAGCAAACCAGAAATTAAGAAAGGCTTTAATGTTGGCCTTGATAAGAAAACCGGTTTTGACGTCATAATGCGGTAATGGCACAACTCTCACTACAATGATCTGTTGGGGGTGTAAGACCCACCGTTTCGAAGCTATGAAACAGGGCTTCAACAATGTAGAAGGCCTCTCAGTCCAAATCCTAGCACAACTAGGTCAAAAGTGCCAAATACCAAACCAGAATTACCAAAACAGATTTGCAAAACACACAAAACTGTAATACGTCTATCTCAGCCTACACAGGTCCAAATGCCGAAATTCCAAAGGCATAAGTTAGCTAAGACATCCAGCTACATATCCTCAGAAGACACCAACTTCAAAATCCAAACCAATTCCAGTCAAAACAGGCAATTACTATCGCAGTTCGGACATTCTGTGCACCAAAAACAGCAACAGTAAAAACGGCATAACTCACTCTACACTTGTCCAATTTCCCTGAAATTTTGCAGGCACACTAAACTCATCAATACCTACAACTTTCATGTTTTGAGCAAAGTCCAATTAGGCCTCTAGCTATGACCTAAAATTTCGGACAGAATAGGGGTTCAAGAACCCTAACTTTTCACATTTCATTCCAAATCCAAAATTGATTGCATTTAACAACAATTCACACCTACTAGAGCCAAAGCCCCTTATTACCAAGCATCATACTAGTCCACAACATCAAAATCATATGAAACCAGAAAATTCCTCATAAAATGGAAAACTTCACCAAATCAAGCCAAACCAAGAAATAAATCATATAATCCAACACTCAAGCCACTTCTAAGCATAATATAACCATCATTAGGTGTAGTAGGGTGTTCAAGCATCACTTACCAAGCAATTAAGAGAGATAGAGAGGTTGGCCACCTTAGAGCTTCAAAACAACTTCACTAATACACTTACAAGCACTAGAAGAAAGGTTTTTATGGAGTAGAATCTAGTGTAGGCTTTTGTTCTTGCAAGATTAAGTGAAATGGAAGCTTGAGAGTTGAAGAAATTCCTTTCTTCTTTGCAAGGAGAGGGTCGGCCATAAGAGGTAAGAAAATGGTGATTTTTGGGCATTTTTTTTGATATATAATCCTTGGGTCACAAAAGTCAAGAAATTGAATAGTAATTCTTAAAGTGCAACCAATGAGGAGGTGACACTTGTCACCTTATTAAATATATCCTTATCATTCTTTTCTCTCTCACATCAATCACTTCACACACACTACTTATCTCTTAACACCCGATAAAATTTTCACAGTATCCGAAACTTAACCTTATTGGCCGAATTTTTCCGAACTTTTCGCACTAGTGGGTCCCACGTCCACTATTTACTCTTAATTTTCTAAAAATTCACCAATGCTAGAAAAATCATCTTAAAACTATAATTACTCATAAAATCCACTAAGAAAATAGTTCTAAGCCAGAAAATGCAGAAAACATGCAATTAAGGGGAAATAAACCCTAGGAAAATAATTAGGGTTTTACGGGTTCTCACACTTAGAAAGTTTAGTGAACTTCCCTTCATACTCGGCTACACTAAGAGTTTCTTGTCTTAACTTGATGAACTCATCCAAGGCTCTCCAAGGCTCTATCTTCCCCTCTATCATGGGCCCCAGGTTGGTTAAGTGGTCCTGGACCCTGTCTCTCAGGTAACCGTTCAAGGATATCAGTCATCCTATTAATGGCAGTAGCCACTTGGTTACCCTCTAGATTCTCTTGTCCCTGGGTCGGCCTAGTTGCCGATCCCTGATCATCCCCGTGAGGTTGGGTTTGCCTAGCCCCTCGCCCACGACCTCGACCACTCCTTCGTCCGTCCATAATTCTAGGTGTGCCTAGTGCAAGAAATAAAAGTAATTACGCGAGAAAATACTTAAAATGAGAACCACTCATGAAAATATTTAAAATAGCAATAATTTACATATATTAGCACTTTAAAATCCATACAATTAGCAAGTCATGGGGTATTACCAAAATATAGCACACAGGTGCCACAAAAGTACTTTTAGTCATGTACAACTAAAGTTGTAACGACCCCACCTCCCCCTAAGGCGTACCAGAGGGTTTAGCGGGCCGCCTGCCCAGCTCTCGCCGGGACTCACTCACTTACTACATTCCTCAAGTAAATTACAAGGTACAACTCAAATAATACATCCAATTCTCCAAAATTACATATCTTAAGCGAAGCGGAAACCAATTCTAAGCGTAAAATATAGATTTACATCTGATTCAATTCCAAATATTTATACAGCCCAAAAGTACATAAACCAAAACCAAAACTAAACTATACAAGATGTACGCCATCCAGCCACACAAAGATCCAAAAACAAGTTCTTCCTTTACTTCGATCCCTCAAAAGCAAGGCTTGGTAGAGTGATCCTTCACCCCCTTTGGTATTTCTTGGTTCCTCAAGCTTCCCAACTCACAAGCTACCCTTTAATCGGTTTAGAATTGGATTTTCTCACTTGGTTGAAGCAAATCAAGAAGATATTTTTGTTTTCTCTTGCTCTCCCTTTCCTCTCTCCCTTGCTCGGCTATGCAGCAGAAAATTGGGGAAGAATGAAGCTTAATTGGTCTTATAAGAAGACAAGAAGATTAGAACAAATTGTGTCCACAAGTTTAGCCAACACTTGGCTTGATTTCCACCACAAAATTTTTCTCTTTCCTTCCTTGCATTTTAGCCCTTTAATTTCGGCCAAGATGTCATCATGAGAGAGGATATATTTTGCTCCATTAGTAATAAACTTGTATGGCAAGAAAGTGGTGGTCAAGAGGTGCGTTCAATCGGTAGTGCGCGGGACCCGCCGGTTCGCGCCGTTTTTCTTAAAAACTCACGTACTAGTGTTTTTACTTCCCATTCACTAACCTTATATCATTGCCACTAGTCACATATTATTTCGCACTTAAAAGTCACTTTTAATCCCCAAATTTAATCCTTACTCTGTACCGAAAATTCATCCGGCGAAAAATCGCGAAAACCCTAACTTTGCTCCAAACTTGAAATCGAAGTGTAAAACCCTATTTTCTAGGTTTATTTACACTTATGTGAAATAATTGGGTAGTGGGCTTTGATAAATAATAATTTTCAAATAAAAGGGGTATTTTAGTACTTATTGGGCCTTATCGGAAAGCCTTAAAGAGCTGGCTCTTTAAGCTCTTTATGCGGACCGAATTTCTTCCAGATTTATGCGGGCCGGATTCCTCACAAAACTCTATTCACCAGAAATTTTTTCCTTTTCTTCTGCCTCGGGGCGTTACAAAAGTAGAGCCAAGTGCCCCAAAAGTAGGCCATACAGTCAAGCAAAATACAATGGCCTTAGCACTACCATCACCCCAACTATTTCTAACTACAAAAGTCAAAAGTCTATCACTCTAGGTCTAGTCCACAGTAGGGCTATTAGGTGGAATCTCCTCCTCAGGGTCCTCCTGCGGATCCTCCTTGTGACAGCCCCACCTTCCCCAAAGGCGAACCAAAGGGTTAGCGGACTGCCTGCCCAGCTCTCGCCAGGACTAACGGTGCAGTTTAGAGCGGTCTATCGCGTTCCGAAACTTATAACACGCTTAAACAAGTCACAATGGCAAAATAACCCAAAATAAAAAAAATGAAATCCGGAGTCGGCCATGAATAGTAACCGACCCGTCAGAACCCAACCATACATCAAAGATACATATACAACATCAAATTCAGTGTTTACAAGCCAAAATGGAATATGAAAGGTTCTTAAAAATTAATACAAGTACGGTTGCCATAATAAAAGTGAAAACGGCCTCAAAGGCACATTTAGGGTTTCAATTCATAAGCTATACATTTCAAAAGCTGTATTCATCTAGTTCATTCGGCAACCAATTCAAAAGTCATTCCAAAAGCAGTCAGATTCCTATAAGAAAAACAAAAGGAACGGGGTGAGCTATTTGCCCAGTGAGAGACTATCACTCAAGCAACCAAGTTCATGTAAGCATAAAGCTTTCATTTCAATTCGTCAAAAGTGAACAAAGGCACACAATAATGGTGGTGATAAAAGGATACGGCCGGCTCTCAAGAGCCCTTTTCCTCATTTGCATTCTTGATCGGATCTCATTGACTCTCCGTCAATATTTACAAGTAACCAACCGTAGACTTCACTTTACTTCCATTCCTTCCACCTAGCATTCCCCTACCGGGCCCGAACTCCAAACACTTGCACTGTGGTATTAATCGAGTATACCGGAATCGAGAGTCTCTCATACTACAAGATTCCTTATAACTTTACCCAAGGCTCATTAATTGTCACGACCAAGCCCTTGCCGGCTCGATTCAATCAATTACCAATGGGGTTGAGCTCAATGGTAACAAGCATGGTCGTTGGATACTCGTCCAAACGCCACCAAGTCAAGTACTTTTCATTTCATGTAACATTTCGTGTAACATTCCAGTAACATGAGAAATAGGTGAGAGTGATAAAGTACACCCTCACTTCAATCAATATCAATGGTACAATAAACATTTAACTTATCAAGTTCAAGTATCAAAGCCATATAGTAACACACAAGTGAGTAGTACACTCACCAGGGTCAGTGCAGATACCTCCCAGAAGAGAGCTTTAATTACCAAGAAACCCTAAAATAATCCAAGGAAAACAATTGAAGGTTCCACTTTCAAAATCGAGTATACATAATGCACATGTGAGGCTCGACTACCAGTCGTATGCCTCGCCAAATAATTACTAAAGCAAGGGTGTAAAACATGATTTTTGTGGTAACATGAAGACCTAGGCTCAAACAACCCAAAAGCCCTTCGTTCAAATCACAAGTAAATCCAACTAGCCTTCAAGAAAAATTTCGGCAGCATCTCCCTTGTGTTTACCTATTTTCCAGCCATCAAGGCTTCATTATTTCCTCAAATCAGCCCAACAGTTTGTACAAAAATAATCTCATTCCCAAAAGCCGTTCACTAGGCTTAATGGCATTCAAGTACAAAATTTAGCTAGGAAATGACCGGATATGAAAGTCAAGCCATAAACTATTCAAATAAACACAATAAGACTCGATTAAAATTCATAAACCAATTGTACATACCACCAAAACAGGGTTCCCTAAACAGACACAAGCAATAGAGGAAACCAGAAAATCCGGAAATAGAATTAGCTTTGCCCTGAAAAAAACAGTTTTTGACCTCTTTTTGCGGTAATGGTACCCAAGGCACTACAATTACCGGATGAAGGTTCGAGACCCACAGTTTCGAAGCTAAGAGATAGGGTTACAATATTACAGAAGGTCACTCAACCCAGTTTCGAGTGTAACCAGGTCAAAAATGCAAGATACTACACCAAAACCGTAAAACAGATTCACAGAACGCATTCTAGCGGAAACATCATAAATCAGGCTATCCAAGTCCAAATCCTGAAATTCCAAAACCATATGAAATCTAAGAAACAGGGATACATTTCATCAGAAGACCTCAACAACCAATTCGGAAGCATTCCTAACCAAAACAATCAATTACAGGCGCAATTCTTACATTCGGATAAAACCAGAACAGCAAGGGTAAGTTCGACTTTTCTCATTCTACGCTACTCCGATTGACCTAACATTTTGTAGGCACCTCTAAAATGTCATTCCCTACAACTTTCATGTTTTAATCCAAGGCCAATTCGGCCTCTAACTAGGAGCTATAAATTCGGGCAGAATGTTCCCTAACCAAAACCTAACTTTCCAAAATTTCTTCCAATTCAGCAATTGTTTGCAATCAACCACTTTTCCCACCTCTTAGAGTCATTATATACCATTTCCAATCATCATAGATAGCCACACAATCATGCTCATATTAAAACAGAAAAATCCCCAAAAATAATAAAAACTTCATCACTACAACCACAAATCAAGAAATAATCCATAAACTTGCATCTCATACTACCACTAAGCATGATTTAAGCATCAATTAAGAGAGGAGAGTAGTTCTTCATAACTCACCTTAGAAACAAGAGAGAGAGAGCAATAGGTCCTCCTAGCTTTCCAAATAACTTCACAAATCAACTCACTAACACTAATTGAAGAGGTTTTATGGAGAAATTGCAAGTTTCAATGGTTGGTTGGATGGATTTGAGCTAAATGGAAGCAAAACTTGAAGAGTTTCTTCCTTTCTTTTTGAGAGAAAGAGCCGGCCACAATGAAGAGCAAAATGGAGAAATTTTGGTTGTTTTTTGATTTATTTAGTCAATTGGTAAGACCATGCATAGTGGTCTTAAAGGTAAACCCACTTAAATGGTGACACTTGTCACATTTTATTAAATACTTACCTAACTTGTCTCTCTTATACCAATCCAAATAGCAACCTCTATTTATCTCTTAACACCCGGTAAATTAAATCCAGTATCCAAAACTTAACCTAGTTGGCCGAATTTTTCCGAACTTTTCGCACTAGTGGGTCCCACATCCGGTATACGCTCTTAATTTCTCAAAACCTATTCGATACTAGAAAAATCATCTAAAAAATTATATCTGCTCTTTAAAAATATCTAGAATTTTTTTCCTACTCACGAAAATGCAGAAAACAAGCCATGAAAATAATAAAACCTAGAAAATGGGAAAAAATATGGGTTCTCACACTCCTCCTGAGCCAGACTCTGAACAATGTCCATCTGCTAGGATCCCAACGGCCTGGTCCCGGACCTCCTCGCCTATCCTAGTAAGTCAAACCCTAGCTTTCTGAAACTCATCACGGGCGGCCTCAGCCCTAGCCACCTCGCCCAGTACGGTCCCCTCTAACTCAGCAATCCTTGCACTCTGAGCATTCACCATAATGCTTAGTTCCTCCACCTCCTGAAATAGAGCCATGTTGGTATTCACCAACTGGCGATGCTCATCATCAAGAGCAAACACGAGGTTATTCGGATAAGCGTATGTCGCCCTACAGATACATCGAGGAAACCTAGAAGAAGACGAGTAATGCACACGAGCTCCTCTACCCTGTGCTCTATAGTAAATAGACCTAAGGGGCTTCACGTGGCCATTAGCCTGACCATTACCATTAGCAGCAGGTTCCCCATTTCCATTCACCTTCCCTGCAAAACAACCACAATTTTCGGGTTAGAAACTTAGAGTCACTAACTCGCTCAAATATTACTTAGGATATAACTAAGTTATCTCATTCATATTCTTAGAAGTAAAGTATCTAGTATATCTCCCAAATAGATCTCCAACCTAGTGCTCTGATACCAACTGTGGCGCCCCCACTTCTCCCTAAGGCGAACCAAAGGGTATCCGCGGGATGCCTGCCCAACTCTCGCCAGGACTCAGTATAATTTCAGTTCAAGCTTATTACCAATAACAACTAATAAGACAAGACAAAATAAGAAAGAGAAGTCGCTTCCATACATAAATATTCAATCTTACATCACAAGTTCAAAATACATCCACTTTCCAAAATATACAACTTCCCAAAAGATGTCTAGACAAAACATTTCAAAATTCTAGCCAAAAGAGCCATCAAGTAGGTTTTTCCATAATTCCCTTCCAGTTCAGCTCCTGTTAAGGAAAACAAATCTAACGGGATGAGCGGATGCTCATGAGGGCAAGAAAACATGCAAAACACATAGTTTAAGTAGCAACGGCATTTAAGTAAGAATTAAAGCTATAACATTCAAGCAATTCACAAATTTTCAATTAAACACATTCAATAAGGATACAGGAGCTCTCAAGAGCTAAGTTCCACTTGCTTCGCCAAGCCTAAATCCAATACCTTCCCGTGATGACACTCCGTCAACTGGGTCGGCATTTAAATCCGTAGAATTTCACTTAATGTAAATTCCATCTACCATACACCGCACCGGGCCCGAACATCAATAAAAGGCACTACTATGCGAGTAGGCCAAGCAAGATCTCTCAATAGATCAAGCTTATAGTTATCTCATGGTTCACCAAGCTTCTCGACCAAGCCCTTGCTGGCTCGAGTCGCAAGGTCAGCCAATTGAGATTTGGGCGTCCCCACAGTTCAGTTATAAGTCGAGGAGATTCATTCCAACAACATGCAAGTAGTTCAGTTACAATTCAGTTACAAGCAGTTCAATTCAGTTGTTCAATCAGTTAAAAGAGAACGAGTGTGATAAAGTACACACTCGACTCAACAATCATAAACCATTCCGTCCATAAGAAACAATTCACATAAATGCAACAAATCATGCACTTGACACTCACCAATCAAAATAGGGAGTAAGTGCTCAAACAACTTTTAGGTGTCCACATCGAGTTCCTCTTGAAGGTCCCCTTGAGCGCTTGAGCAAATAATAATTGACTATCACACACTATTACTTATAAACCTCTTGTTAACAAGAAAGATTGTACACTTATACAATACTAAGAAAATATCATGAAAGAGAGCCTTAATTACTCGTAAATCGAGACTCAAAAGTGGGTTTAATAACACAAGGAAAATTGATTTCCTTCATGAAATCAAGTTTAAAATGGTCAATCAATCTTAAAGGATAGGGAAGAGTTTTCCAAAAACTCATTTCACATCAAGTCGGAAAATTTCAGTTTTGCATGTCAAACTTAGAAAAATCAGAACTTGCACTCTGTATGTCCAAAATTGGAAAACTTTATACCGTTGGAATCTTGGTTCAATGTACTAAAATTTCCTATGGGACACTTTTCCAAGATTCTAAACAAAAGACATTCAAATTTCTGCTCAAAGTGGCTGACTTGAGCATACAAGACAGTTTCGATCATGTTTTTCGGCAAACTTTGGAAATTCGGTAAAATTCACAAAAAGTGAACTAGCCTCTGAAATTTGTAACACAATAAGAATTTCAATCAAGGTTTCAAACACAACAAACGGAACTAAATTTGAAGTTTTGAGCGTCAAGATATAGTAGCTCAAAGTTGGTAAATTTTCACTACTAAACAGTGAATTTTCCAGATTTGAAAGTAAATTTTGGGACATCATTTTGGTATAAAAATGGTCTTAGAATGACACCAAATTTGGTACAATTAAACCCCCATATGAGGGCTATCCCTCTATCAAATTTCATGTAAAAACTAGTACGGAAAGGTAGTTAACCAAACTACCAAAGTTTAAGATATTTCCAAGACAAATCTGTCTTCTTGTTTTCAAACACTTTGCACCATGAAACCAGTCCCATTTTGGTTCATTTGTGAAATCAAGGTCCAAGAAACATTTCATAAGCAATTGATAGTTGGTTGACATCAAAATTTCAAAATAAAACATCTCACAAACAACAAAACCAATCGTCCAGCAAAAAAAGGGTTTTCCAATTTTGTCGCAGTTTGGAAATTGGACCATATCTCACTCAATACAACTTTGAATTGTGAATGGTTGGTGGCGTAGAAAACTAGAATCATAAGGCTACATTTTTTCAGAAAAAATTGTTCCCAAAATCAATTCATAAGTGAGAAAAAATAGAGCCACAAAATGCAGCATCTACCTTTCTCTCGGATAGGCCATCAGAACAGGGCAGTAAATTTGCCGACTCACTACGGCTCACTCATTTCGAACAAGAAAGTGCCTTTTATACCATTGTAAACCTACAAATGTCTAGTTCCAAATACCACAAACAGCACTCCATTTTGACATCTGTATAAAGAGATATGTTCGATCAAAGGGACACTGTTCAAGCTGCCAGAACACATTTTCCAGGTTTCTTCACATTTCGAAATTTCAAGTTTTACTCAACTAATTCAAATGATTTTTGGTAGAAACTTTCTACACACCATATATACATCAGCTTCACAGTCATTTGAGCATCAAAATTTCGAAATAAAGGCACGGTAAAAACAGGACAGATTTCAGCCAGCATCCATGCGCAATTTTTCCTTCATCTTTCCTTCATTTTCTATCCATAATCAACTCATCTAAACACATAACAACCACAATCAAGCATTTACACCTCAAGCTCGCTACCTAGAGGTCACCACAAGACCGCTAGCCTAACATTTAAGAGCAAGAAAATAAATTCCTCAAGTCCTCTAACCTAATCCATGTGTAGGGTTCAAACCCTTGCAATTGAAGCTCCAACTTTGAAGAAAAATGGAAAGATTAGAGGAGATAATGGATACCTCTTGAGCTTTTGAAAAACCAGAAATTTATCACTAGAAAAGCTCCAAGAAAACCGCAAGATGGAGCCTTTCACCAAGCTAGAGTTGCTCTCCAAGTGATATGTAAGTCGTGTGAAAAATTTGAGGTGAAATGGTAGCAAGAATTGGAGTGAAATTTGGTGAGCTTTCTTCCTTCTTCCCTTGAGAGTTTCGGCCGGCTATGGAGGTGAGGAGAGAGAGTGTGGCTGATGAATGAAGCTTCTAGGAGAAGCTTGAGTGATTTGTGGTTAAAATTTGAGGAAAAGTCAACTACGAATAGTACTCGCGCGCGAGGGTTTCGTATCCGTTTTCTCTCAAGTTTGTTTCACTTGTGCACTAAACCTCCAATGTAATTCCTTTAACACTATAATTATTTACTCTTAGTAGTCTAGAATAAATTTCTTAAATCTCCATTGGGTCGGTTTGACGCGAAAAATGCGAACTTCCAATTCGTGCGCGATAAAACGAAACTTAAAAGAAATTCTCGCAACGATAATATAAGTTACTAATATTAGGGTAAATAATCATAAAAATAACTATTTTAGAAATAAAAACATGAGTCCTCACACAAGTGACTTGGTATTAGGTTAAACTATGTTTATATGTTGAATTGGAGTTGAAAGTTAGGAGCTCTGAGGGTTAAAAGTCATTTTTATTTCACTATTTTTGGTCTAAAACTATCCGGGCAGCAATGGTGAACTCGAGACTGTTTCGCCCTTGATTTTGTGTTTTCATGTGTGGAATTTTGGGAAAAACTATTCTGGATACATATTATTTTCATAACTCAAGCTTACGTGTCGAGTTCAAGTGAATTTGGTTTAGTTTCACGAATTGTTGGGGCGAAACTTATTGTCTCTTTTTACGTGTTTATAGGAGTGATTGATGACTGTGATACTGATCCTAATTTGGATTTTGAGTTTTGATTTATTGGTGAGTTTCCATGCATGTTATCTATCTTGAATTTGCCAATGTGACATAAATGTGAACTTAATGTTGTGACTGAGATGAAGAGTGTTTTAAATTGTTGAAGTGTTGTGATGTCGCTTGGGTTGTTACCCCATCAACGATCAGTGATTGAGTGTGCATGTTAATTCTTGGGAATTCCTAAGTCTTGTAGGTAGGTATGTCGATTGGAACCAGTCATAGGACTTGGTCGATGAGATAGGATGAGCCATAGGAGAGTGTTTTATATTCACTGGACTTGGCATTTAGACTTGTCCCTTTTGAAGTGAAAACTATGGTATGCTCGAGCAATACCCATTTTAATGTTTTGGATTTCGGGCTCGGTAGGGGGAGTCGTTGGAAGAAGAATGAAGTGGAGTTCTACATAGTGATAAAACTTGAAAGTTGACGGAGTGTCGACTACGTGAAATAAGATCAAGATTCATGGACATTGGCTCCTAAGAGCCACCCGTATCCTACTCCTTGATATTGTTAATCGCTTTATTTACTCGCTTTGAATTGTGAACTTGAAATGTAATTTGAACTGCTCTATGTGACTGTATGCCTTTTTGGGAACTCGCTGGGCATTAGCTCATTCCTTCAATTTTGTTTTCCTTAACAGGAATTCAGAACCCGAGTGAAGCCGCTATCAGTTAGGGTGTGACCCCGTTTCTTTTGTATCTTGTTTGGGGTTGTTAAACTTTGAATTCGATATTTTGGAAGCTTGTAAGATGAACTTTGATTGTATCTTAAGTACGTTGGATCATATTTTATTAGTCGGGTTGTAAGTTGAACTTAGTTATGTTATAAGCTGTGGAATTGTTATTTAAGTACTTTGGAAGTATTTTATTTGATCATATGAGTGAGTCCTGGCACGAGCTGGGTAGGCAGCCCACCGAACCCTATGGTTCGCCCTAGGGGAAGGTGGGGCTATCACAGTGTCACCATAGGAACCAAGGAAGACCTTTGACCAAATTTTCTTTTCATTTAATCTTTCCTTTCTTGCCTTAAAAAATAAATAAATAAAACAACCAAAATCAAGAGGAAAGGAGAGAGAGAGAGGGCCGAGAGCTAGGAAGAGAAAAGAGAAGAAAAGCTCAAATTTTTTTCCTCCATTTTTGCTTCAAATCTTCCCCAACTTTGGATGATTCTTGGAATCTTTCTTGAGCTTGGAAAAAAGTCTTGATTGGGGACAACTCTTGGAGGAAACTTGGACTTATTATTTGATTGAAATTGCTAGGAGAGGTATTGGCTTGAAACCCTCTTTTTCCTTCAAGTTTCTAGTAGATTTGTAGGTAGAAAAATTGAATCTTTGATGGGTTATTGATGGGTTTCCTTGAAACCTTGATTTAGGTAGATGACTTGAGGAAAATTTCTTATATTTTCATGGCAAGCTGGGTAGATGACTTCAGGTTCATTCTTGTGCTTTTATGATGAATGTTTGTGGTAGATTTTGGTGTTTTAAAGCTTGATTTTGTAGCTTGTGTGTATATTTCTTGGAAAGCTTGAATCTTGGTTGGATTTTGTTGCAAATTTTGGTGGAAAAATTCTGTTTTGAAAGCTTCGTGATGGCTGAAACTTTTGAGTGCTACTAACCCTTATTTTCAAGAAATTTTGGGGGAAATCTTGCTCCACAAACTATGTTGGACATTAAACTTTGATTTTGAGTTGGATTTGAACCAAAATCATGAGCTTAAGTGGGAAGGTTGAGTCAAGGGTTGCTGAAAATTTTGTTCTGCAGGAGACTCTGAGCAGCCTTGGGAAATCTATTGTATCTTGGTGTAGAAAAATCCAAATTGAGTTTTGCTTGTTGCATTTAAAACTAGATTCAGAATACTTTATACCATAGAAATTTCAGAAATTTTGTCAATTTCTATGAATATCTGTGATTTTTCAAAGTTGACTGAATTTCCACACCTGTTCTGTCTTTCTATTGGATAAAGTAGCAACTTGAGGTTGAAATTTGACTGACTTGTGGGCAGAATCTTGCAAATGTGTCTTCTGGAAAATTGTAACCCTTTGAGTCTATTTTCCAATGGTATAAAGTTTATAAATTTTGGACTTAAGAAGCCTGAGATATGATTTTCCAAATAGCATCATGCAAAACTGAAAAATTCTGTATTCTTAAAACTATTCTTGCCTTCATTTCCAACTTCAAGTTGGAATTATTGAACCATTTTGAGCTTGGTTTTGTGTTTGGAATGGAGATAACTTGGGTGATTTGGGGTGATTTTCTTTTGAGTAATGTGACTTGGCGTAGTGGATCTCATGACACTTTATAAATGTAATTTTAGGACGTGGAAGTGAGGTTGGAAGTGCACATGAGGCGAACACTTGAACTTGTGCCGTGGTGAGTGTTCTAAGTGCATGTAAAGTGCTTACGTGTAATGTCTCTTACTTGAATGACATGTTCGCTTACTTGAAATACTTGCTTTTATTGCAATTGAACTGTTAATTTTGGGACGAGGATGTACTTTATCACACTCACTCCTTTGTGGCTTGATATTGATATGAGATGAATTGCTTTGCTCATACTTGACTTGTTAGTCGCCTGGGTGTTCATCCCATCAATTTTCTTGCGTGCCTGGGGCTCCAACCCCCATTGGTTAGTTGGTCGAGTCAAGCTGGTAAGGGTTTGGTCGAGACGATCAATGAACCAGGGGTCTTGTCACTTGAACTTGAACGTGAACATGCACTTGAGCTCTTGAACTTGAACTGGTATACTCAAGTATTATCCCTTCCTGATTTTGGCATGCGGGCCCGATAGGGGGTTGTACGGTGGATGGAGAAAGACGTGAAGTGGTGATATACTTGATAGTACCTTGGACTATGTTGACGGAGTGTCAACGGCATCTTGAATCTTGATGAAGCTACTGGAATAAGCTCATGGGAGCCCCGTATCCTTTTAATTGAATACGTGAAACCATAATTGAAGTATACTTGCTCCTTGTTGTAATGAATTGTGATTTTTATGGCTTAAATTTGATATCATTGCTTGCATGGTTTTCTTGGAACCTCATGGGGCGAAAGCTCACCCCTTTTAGTTTTGTTTTCCTTACAGGGGGCGAGCGCTTGGGCGAGTGGCTAGGAGAGACCGAGTTAGGTCGAAATCTTTTATTTAGCATAGTTGTATCAACTTTTAGGTTGTTTTGTATGTTGGGAACTCGACCGTTGAAAATAGACCTAGTAGGGTATTTTGAAATTTGTATCATCTATAAACTCATGCTTGGCTAAGGATTGTTTTATATTGTCATTGGAGATGTGGCTCTTGTTTTAAAAGATTGTTAATAAGTTGTGCATGAGTCCTGATGAGAGTTGGGCAGGTGGCCCGCTAACCCTTTTGGTTTGCCTTAGAGGGAGGTGGGGTCGTCAGAAAAGGAGACACAACTCACTTTGTATCAAGAGACACTCCCAAAGGAACAAGAAAGAGAAAAATTCTCAATTTTTATTCATTTCATAATTGTCTAACCTTCGAAAAATTGCATAAGATTAGCTATTTATAGCCTTACAAGACTCAAAAACCTAATCTAAGTTGGAAGCAATACAAGTTTCCTTATTTGACTTGGCTTCTAAACTTGACACAACTTTCTAAACAAATTTGAAAGCAATTAACTACTTTCCTAAAACTCCAACTCGACTAGAATAGGAAATTTACTCAAATTGACTTAAATACGGTCAACATGATCTTAGCCTTTATTCCTCTTATTAATGACTCAAAAATAACTTAACACTAACTCTAATTAACTAACAATTATTGCTAGAAATAATAACAAGAAATAAACATGACACGAGTTCGGATCTTCAATGATTCTTGAGTTCGATTGCACCATCAGCCATCATAAGAATGTGAAGACTTGTAAAATGAATTTTCTTAGGCTTGAAGGGGATCCGGATCTTTATGTTCTCATCATTGCCTTTCTAAAGTTTTCGATAAGAAAATCCGTTATCGTTCCTTTGAAGTTGGTGACATGGTGCTTGCCGTTCGAAAACCAATAGTTATGACTCATCGTACCAAAGATAAATTTTTCTCTAAATGGATAAGCTATATATTGTTCGAGATGTTTACACAAATGGAGAGTACAAGGTAGTTGATAAAGATGGTGTAAATGTTGGCTCCATAAATGGAAAATTTTTAAAGTTGTACATATCATAAAAAAATAAAGTGCTCCATGATGTATGAGTCTAAACTGCATGTTGCTCCTGACCCACATGAGATGAAACTCTGGATGGCAACCAGCAATAGTTTACTATGTGATTGAACTGGTGAAACACTCTAATAAGTTTAAGGTGGTAAACAAATGGATATTCCTGACCTGTAAAGAGGTTAAACCGGGAATGGTAGGTACTACATGTGACTTGATTCCCTTTCGGGATATGTTGGTAATTTAGAGGGTAACTTCTAAATTCAGTTATGTGACAGCCCCACCTCACCCTAAGGCGAACCAAAGGGTTCGGCGGACCGCCTGCCCAGCTCTCGCCAGTGTCGCGCCCCATTTTTTACAAGAAAAATAAATAGTTTGAAAAGTGAATTTTTGATTTACAAAGAAAATGAAGAAAAATATGGGTCTAAATGGGACTTGAAAATGCGACGATTTGACCCAAAATAATAGTTTAAAAAGGGTTTTTTGAACAAAAATCGGAGTCGCCACTTGGTATTGAGTTAAGGTGTACCAAGTCACCTAAAATGAGTTTTCAAAGGAAAAAAGTAGAAAAACCCCTTTTAAAAAACTCCTAGTCCACGAAAATCAAAGGAAAGGTTCGGGAGTCACATTTGACGAAGGGGAAGGCAAGGATAAAAATCCAAGGCACCCCTTCGACCTAGCCAAGGCTAGTTGCGTGATTTAGTCAAGGATTTTCTTATTTTTAACCAAAGAATTTATCACATTTGGATGCACTATATGAATGCAAAACCTAGACCTAGGGGAACATCGGGGGGCAAAATTTCTCTTCAAAGCTTGAGTGGTGCCAATCACATTAATAGTGATGCCCAATAATGAATCTTTGGAGAGGTCACGAATAATGCTAGTGGAATGAATGTATGCAATGTGAAAATATGAGTTTGCGTGAAGTGAAAAAGTAATAAAAAACAATAGTGTGTAAGTGGAAGTGTGCAAATGGATGTGCAAAGTAAGGTGAGTAGAGTGATAGTATGAAGTGCGTGTGTGCACGTGATAGTATATAAAGTGTAAGTGGCAGAGTGAAAACGTGCAAAATAAAAGTTGTGTGAAGTGAAAATGTGGAAAAAGGGATAGAATATGAAGTAAAAGTGCATGTGATAGTGGATAAATGAAATGCATGAACCCTAGAGGAATGCATCAAGTCGGGTACGGGAATGACTTCTAACTTCATAATTTTAATTTTCCCTTTGATTAGAAGGAAGAACTAGCGTGCTAAGGCTATTTTGTAGCCACACTCGCTCGTTTCCCTTACCTAAAGGGGACTCTCAAGCAAATGTACCCTATAACTAGCATGAGGATGCAAAAACCTAAAATGAAGGGGAAAGGATTGGAGGATCATGCCAAATGCTAGAAAACTAAGAAAAATGTATGAAATGCAGTGAAACATGCAAGTATGTACTAACGAGAGGGGACGGCCTATTGGGGTCTAGCATTGGACTAGCCCTTTTCTAAAATTCTCTCACAAGCATTGGACTTGCGAGAGCTCGAGGGGAAAGACCATGGCCAGCGTTGGACTAGCCACGGTGACGCATTCATCCATCACATTCATCTATGACTATAGAAAGCAAGTAGACATGCCAATCACCTATAAACACGTAGCACATAACACTTAACATGCTCGACTAAATGCAAGAGCCTAAGAAAGCAACTTAACACGTAGCCACAAAAGCAAGCAATCAAGCTAATGAACCTATTACATTTGCTAACTAAAACAAATGGGGAAGAGGAAAAATGAATAAAAATGCTCTCCGAGCCCTATCTATTACAAGCCAAGAGGTGTACACATACCCCATAAATAAAAGAATGACTTAATAAAAGCAAAAGTAAATGGAATGAATCAAGGAAAAGCAAGGAAAGCAAGCAAAGTGGACATGCAATTCTCACTTAGCACGTTGGATCACATAGGGGAGAGACAAAAAAGATAAAAGAAGTCATACCTCCCTTGAGTTGATGCCCTAACGAAGTGAAATTACTAATTTACCCTCCAAAACAATAAAATGGTCAGGGTACCAATTTAATTAAGAACGTTAAAGAAAATATGCAAAACACGAGCTCACTTGGTCATAAAGCTCTTAAAATCACGAATTAAGTGCAATTAAACAAAATATGGTAATTAATTAAAGCAAACAAGCAATGAAGTTGCAAAAATCAAAGCTGCGAAGGATCAAATTGATGAAAATATTCAATTAGTTGGGTCATGGTAGAACGAGGGGAGACTTGGGGGGCCAAAGTGTAATTTTTCAGAAATTATTCATGCATGCAAATGAAAACCTCCAGCAAACTGACGCAAACTGAAGCTTCTATCATTTTCTGCTGCAAAAATTGCAGCTCGTGAGCAAACCAAAGAAATGGCAAAAATTTACAAACAAAACCAAACCTCATCAAATTCTCTACAATCATTGTCGACACAAGATCTGGCATACAAACAAGATAAGAAAATTCCAACTTGTGGGCTGTTACGGGAATCAAAGACATGAAAGCTAATGCAGCTTCATGCAAGCTACGAAGAAAAAGGATTTCTGCAATTTTTCCTATGCTTTGAAACTTTTCTGGTTCTCTAAAACATTTCGTTAACCCGCCAACCATTTGCAAGCTTATCTTCATTTAGGCGAAACAAAAGCCCAACTCACTCAAGTATTGAATGCGAGGACTTAAAACAAAGGGGAGAGGGGAGATCTAATGAACCTTTGAACACAAAATGCAATCAAATGGCCTGAAAACTTGCTAAACTTCGACTATTCAAACTTTCCAAGAAAGGGAGACAAAGAAAACTGATTGGCCTTTGCTCCTATGTTCCCAACACGCACACGGCATCACATTCAAAGGGCAAGCAGATCAAACACTCCAAACAGACAAACACCGGCAACCAAAAAGGAAGGAAAGGCTGTCTGTAATAATTTTCTGCCGCAAAAGATGTTTTCTTTTAAGCTCCAACTCACGAACAATGCACAAAACAACAGAAAGAAAGGAAAAAAAAACTGATTATCTGACAACTTAACTCACGGATTTCACCAATCATCAAGCTCAGAGTCGGAACAACACAATACAAAAAATCAATATCCAAACAAGTAAAAAACAGGAACGCAATCGTCTTGGCAGAAACTTTCGACAAAGTCTGATGCTTTGGCCTCAACAACCTCAATCAGCACATAAAGCATATGTGTTCAACCATCGTGGACAATCACACAAAAATGGCAATAACCGATCCACAGAAACATGCTTGGGGTTGGGATTACTAGTGTTTGCACTTGAAGGAAAAAGAGAAAAATGACTTACAGAGCTCTTGTTTAGTGAAAATCTGCAAACGATGACGGTTGGTGCCAGTGGTGGTGGCGGCTCCGGCTCTTGGGCAAGCCGTTGGCCACTTGCTGGTTACGCAGGAGAAGAAGGGTGGTGGTTGTCGGTGGCTGCGATGGGGTTTGCACGCAATGTGGCGACGGCGGACAGCAGCAGCGGCAGGTACAGACTGGAGGTGGCTTGGGCAGGTAGCGTGAGGAAGAGAGGAGATCTGTGGTGGGTGGCGGCGTTTGTCCCTCAGCTCCTCCACTATTGTCCAGCCTTTTTCCACCTTACCCGTAGCTCTTAATTTCTCTTTTTCTTTGCCCGATGCTTTTCCTTGTTTCTGGTTTTTTTTTTTCCTTAGCCCTCAACCTCTGTCCCTTTGATTGCAGATTTTCCAGCCGTCCCTCAGTGATCCTCCCACGGTCTCACTCAGCCGTCATTCCACTCCTTCTTTTCTCCCGTCACCTTTCAGATTTTTGTTAGCCTTTCGTCCCTCCCTCCTTTTGGCTTGCGGCTCTTTGGCATTTTAAAGGCATCTCAAAAGACTAAACCTAATATGAAGGGCCAAGATTTTAAACCCCAAAGTAGGCTTATGTGTCTGATTCTTGTCCCCTTGATTGACTTTTTCTTTTTTTCTTTTTTTCCTTTTTCTTTTTCCCTTTTTTTTCCGAAAAAACAAATAAAATAAAAACCTAGAATCGAAACAAAAATAAATTAAATGATAAATGATTAAAGTTTGATTAAATGATAAAATGACTTAAAATAAAAATAAAAATAAAAGTAAAAGACTAAAAGTAAAATAAAAACTAACATGAAAAATAAAAATAATAGTAAATAAAAATACAATAAAAATTTGGTGTCTACAGTTTGCCCCTCTTTGTCTGAGTTTTGGAAAAACTTGAGACAAAGAAGTAGACACCAAATGCTCACCTGTTATTCGGCTGCGAACAACTCGAATGATTGACGCTTTAGAAACCGAGACTGACCTTTTTGACAAAATTTTAAAATGGGACTGACCCGAACAAGAAATTTAAAACGGGACTGACCCGAACAGGAATTTAAAACGGGACTGACCCGAACAAAATTAAAATCATGGGACTGACCCGAAGAAACTTAAAATCATGGGACTGACCCGAACTAAATCATGGGACTGGCCCGAACAAAAATTAAATCATGGGACTGACCCGAACAAAATTTAAAATCATGGTATGCACACTAGTGGGACTGACCCATCGGCTAGTGGCGGTGAAAATAAAATGCACGCTAGTGGGACTGACCCATGTTTAGCGGCAATGAAAATGAAATGCATACTGGTGGGACTGACCCATGTTCAGTGGCGGTGTAAAATAAAATGCACGCTAGTGGGACTGACCCATGTTTAGTGGCAATGAAAATGAAATGCACACTGGTGGGACTGACCCATATTCAGTGGCAAAGAAAATGAAATGCACGCTAGTGGGACAGACCCATGTTTAGCAGCAATGCAAATGAAGTGCTCACTGGTGGGACTGACCCATGTTCGGTGGCAGTGAAATGAAAGGCTCACTAGTGGGACTGACCCACGGCTAGTGGCGATGCACGATAAAATGCTCACTAGTGGGACTAACCCTCGGCTAGTGGCGATGTAAATGAAATGCTCACTAGTGGGACTGACCCACGGCTAGTGGCAGTGTAAAATGAAATGCTCACTAGTAGGACTAACCCACGTCTAGTGGCGATGTAAATGAAATGCTCACTAGTGGGACTAACCCACGGCTAGTGGCGATGCACAATAAAATGCTTACTAGTGGGACTGACCCACGGCTAGTGGCAATACAAGAGAAATGTTGGTATGTATGAAGAGACTGTATAAGACTTGCTCAAAAAATTATCCAAAGATTTGCCCCAGTGTGATGAATTGGTCAGTGGGATTAAACCCGAGCCTGCCTTTGATAATCGGTCAGTGGGATCACACCCGAGCCTGCCGTAAGAATCGGCCAGTGGGATTGAACCCGGTCCTGCCGAGGTTGGCGGGATAAAACCCGGTCCCAACGTGATATAAGCGGTCAGCGGGATAAAACCCAGTCCTGCCGAGGTTGGCGGGATAAAACCCGGTCCCAACGTGATATAAGCGGTCAGCGGGATAAAATCCGGTCCTGCCGAGGTTGGCAGGATAAAACCCGGTCCATCGTGATGTTTGTGAAGTTGGCGGCACAAAATCCAGGCCCAACGTGATGTTTCAAAAAGATTTGTCGAGAAACAAGAAGTAAAACTTGATTTTTTTTCTTTCTTCTTCTTTTTCTTTTTTTTTGATTTTTAACTTTTCCTGATTTTTCGAGAGAATCTTTTCAAAAAATAATTTGCCCCAGTGTAGGGCCCTTTTCCCTTCTTTCTTCTCTTTCTTCGGCATCGGCCTTCCACATCACCAGATGCTCTTTCGTCGATTTCAACTATGGATACCTGCACGGGGGGCTTACCAAAGTATGACATGCGCTTGAATTTCATGAAAAGAGCAGCGTGATTGATTTGAAAAATGTATCATTTGATTCTTGGACGAAATCCTCAAATGGACTATAAAATTTTTTGCCCCAGTGTGCGCCCATTTGATTGCAAAAAAATTGTTCAGATGATTCCCCATTTATTTGAACCAAGAGAAATCGCACTTTCCAAAACTTAGAAAGTAATCATGTGACAGCCCCACCTCCCCCTAAGGCGAACCAGAGGGTTCGGCGGGCCGCCTGCCCAGCTCTCGCCGGGACTCAGTCGTTCACTACAGTCCTCAATTAAATTACAATATAAAAATCAAATATACATCAACTGGTCCACAAATACACATCCGTCTCCAATAATTACATGTCACAAATGCAGCGGAAACTAATCCCAAATATACATAAAATAATTCCAAATCCAAAATTGTACAAAGTTTAGGCCATCCATACACGTGCACAAGTACTACAAGTCCTTCCTTCGCCACGAGCCCTGTGGAGGGGAATAAATAGTTTTTGGGGTGAGCTAAAAGCTCAGCGAGTAACCAGAAAATCATTAATCAAATCGGTTTCACAATAGTTCATTTCAATGATGTCATATAGCAATGATGTCATAAATTAAATGATAAATCCGGAAACAACTACATCATTTGCAAAACAGTAAATATGGATTATCAATAATTCAAGAAACATTTACAATGGAAAGCGATAGTAACATTCATGAAAGGATACATTCATTCTCCTGACATTTCCTCGCTCATTTGGTCATTCATTTCATTTCATTCACCCCGTCCCTGGCTTTTGGCCAGGCTCCACCAACCTACATAGGTAATACTCGAGTATACCAAACGTTCACCCAAGTTCCTAATCGCCTGACCGAGTCCGCTTCTGGCTCAAGACGACCGGTAACAAGGGGCAATGGCCAGTTCAGCCCAAAAGGGCTTACATTCATGCGCAAGTAACATTTCAATCGAACATTTCACATTTATCGAGGTCGAGTGCGATAAAGTACACACTCGCCTCGAAAACTCGTTTTGGAAATCATTATAAGCGCTTAACACGTTATCAACTCAAAATACAAGTCATGAAGTCAAGAAATATAGCAAACAAGGCACACTCACATGCCAGTACGCATGATATGCAAGAAAACATTTCAAAAGTAACTTTGGAAACAGTTCAAAAGTAAATAATGTACGAAACGGTTCATAAATAACTTTAGAAGTAGTTTGAGGTCACTCACCTCCACGGCTCAGGAACCAACCATCATATATCATTGTCTTGCTCAAATCCAAGTCTTAGATCACAAACTCAATGCAATCAAGTCCCTTCAAAGTTCGGACAGCACTTCCCCTGAATTTGCTAACTTTCCCAGCCATCATGGCTTCATTATTCTTCTCATTCAAACCCAAAGATACACAGACAACAAAAAGTTCATCCAATAGCCATTCAGCAAACTCCAAGTAGTACTAGTACAAGTCAAACTAGGGAAAAGTCCGGAAATGAAAGTTAAGCTCAAAACCAGAAAAACAGGTTTTGACGTCATTTTGCGGTAATGGTACCAAAGGTGCTACGATTGTCGGATGAAGGTGCAAGACCCACCGTTTCAAAGCTAAGAGATAGGGGTACAATATTGTAGAAGGTCACTCAACTCAGTTTCCAGTGTAACCAGGTCAAAAATGCAAGATGCTATACCAGAATCACGAAAACAGGTTTGCAAAACGTATTCTAGCGTAAACATCATAACTCAGCCTACACAAGTCCAAATCCAGAAATTCCAAAACCAACTGAAAGCTACGAAACAGGGATACATTTCATCAGAAGACCTCAGCAACCAATTCGGAAGCAATTCCAGCGAAAACAACCAATTACAGTCGCAGATTTCCAATTCTGGGTAACCCAGAACAGCAATAGTAATTTCGACTTATCTCATTCCACGCTACTCTGATTGATCTGAAATTTTGTAGGCGCCTCTAAAATGTCATTACCTACAACTTTCATGTTTTAAGAAAAGGCCAATTCGGCCTCTATCTAGGACCTAAAAATTCGGACAGAATGTTCATCACAAAACCCTCACTTTTCAATTTTTGGTCCAAAACAGAAATTGGTTGCAATTAATCACTTTTTCCACCTCCTAGAGTCATTAAACATCATTTCCAATCATCATACATGACCCCATAATCATATCCATATGAAAACAGAAAAATCCCCAAAAATAATAAATCTTCATCATTTTCAACCAAAATCAGGAAATCAACCATAAAATCACTTATTCAACCACCACCAATCACTAATTGAACATTATCAAGATCAAAGGAAAGGTTCCTTAGTCACTTACCTTACAAACCCAAGAAAAGACCCAACTTAGCACCTTTGCTTCTCAAACCACTTCACTACACACCTTAATACTACCAAGAGAAAGGTTTTTATGGAGCAAATCCAAGTTTAATCGGTTAAATTGTTTGATTGGAGCAAGAAATGAAGAAGTAAGATGAAAGCTTTCCTTTCTTTTCTCCTTGTGAAGCTCAGCCAAGATGATGAAGAATGAAGGTAATTTTGGATCAATTTGGTACTTATTTGGTAAAGGTAGTAAGATGGTCAAATGTCAAAGTCCAACCTTCAATAACAAGGTGACACTTGTCACTCTTTAAGCTTGAGATTATCTTCTTGTCTCTCCAAGACAAATATCTTAACACCTTGTAAAATAATATCACTTAATACAAAATTCCAACAAGTTGTCAAAAATATAACGCATTTACCGCACTTGCGGGTCCCACGTCCAAAATACGCTTTTAATTTCTCAAAAACTAACCGATACTAGAAAAATCATTTTAAAACTATTTTTACTCATAAACTTTATCTGGGGAATTTTTCTAATCAAGAAAATGTAGAAAAGGCGGGCGATTAAATAAAATAAACCCTAGAAAATTAGAAAATATCCGGGTTCTCAAACTCTTTTTTTTTCGGGGCGTCACAAATCATATATACAACGTGAAGAAATTTGAACGTTGAATTTGAACTCATGCAGAAATTTCATGATGAATCTCTCAGAATAACACCAAATTACAGAAGATTTCTTCCTCACTTTTAGCATCTGCGCTTAGAGTAGCGGGTCATCACTTCTTGTTGGCTCATCTTTCAGGACCAATCAAGTGGGGCGTTATTTCTGATTTGGAAATGGGAGGTGGCTAAGGAAAATGAGAAGTCAAGATTTGTCTTGCTCTCGTGCCCAAAATTGTATGTAATCCATTCAATATCACATCTTAGTGAAAGCAAAGAGTTTGTCACCCTTATTTCTTAAGAAAATTTAGTCAACATATAAGCTTTATAAGCTTGCAACAATATGGATGGAAACGATAGCTAAACATGTGAAAACTGGTCATAGCCTTATGATCACGAATGATTGATGGACTCCTTAGAAGCATGACCTTTGTTTTGAGTTGTCATGAAGGAATAAGTCAACGATGGACTTTTATGGGCTTGTAATGTGGCTTGAAGACGATAGTTAAAGAAATAATTTTCAAGGACATTGCACCGAAGATCGCGTTTTTTCCAAAATTGCCCCTACGTTGGAACTCAAAGATCTCAGACTTTGTTTGCATTTTTCTCCCCATTCACCAGGGACTTCAGCGTCAAATTTTCTTGCATTTACTTTTCTTGCTTTGCTTTTGCTTCCTTTTCTTTTCCTCGACCTAGTGGGTTTTCACATGGTAAGTAGCGTCAACCCCATACCCAAGCAATTCAGAAATACAGCTAAAATTTTCGGCATCAGAAATTTCCTTGACAGGGCCATTGCAAAGAACAGAAGTCAGGACTTTCGGCTTTTGTAATGGGGTCAGGTGGGGTGCTTAGAAAAGTTAAGGCTTGAAAGCGGATTTCAAAAGCGGTTTGAAGAATCTGAGATCGCATTGTTGTGCCAACCCTATTTTAGGGTTAAATCAAAGCTTGCCACAGTTTATTCTCAATTGAGGCTCTTTTCTTTTATTTTCTTTCTTCTTTGATTTTTCGGCCTTCTGCCATTTTTTGAACTTTCACAAAATTTGCCCCAATTATTTTTGAACTGAGGTTCTCTTTTCTTCTTTTGTCTCTTGATTTTGTTGCATTATCACTTTTCCACTTTTTGAAACTTTTTCTTTTCCAACTCAAACTTGCCCCAGTGTGGGGTTTGCGATTCTCAGGGGTTGCCAAACGAAATAATTTATTATGAAGGCTCAAAAGGGATAACGAGGGATAGAATATTTGATTGGAAAAAAAAAGGGCCTGACTTTCATTCCGCTCCTTACAATAACTCTGAAAGGAAACTTACATTAATGCGAAATTTCTTGCATGTATCTGAATTAATTGACTGAGGAAGACTCTTGCTCGTTCATATCTATGAAACATAAGTGATCCGCCGGACAGAACTTGTCCTTTTTCTCTTTTCTTTTCATTTCAAAATTGAAATCCAGGTAGAATCAATTTTCTCCAATTTGGGATTCCCTCTTTTCTTTTAATTTTAGCATTTTTGCTTTTCTCCGATTTGGAAAATTCTCCAATCTTCCTCCCCAATGTAGGGTGCGATCATAGATGCTTTGAAAAGAACCACCAATTTTAGCTCAAATGAGGATGCAAGGGATAAATGGTGTTTAGGTTGTAGAAACGATGGCCAAAGTATCATTCTTACACCTCATAACAACCAAAGTAACGAAATGCTCATTGAAAATCCATTCCCTTTTTTTGATATTTGAAAATTTTCCAATGAAGGGTAGTGATCATCAAGGCGCTTATTTGAAATGAAATTATTCTTTTATAGGCTCAAATGGGAGAACAAATGATAAAATCTGTATAGGTAGAGAAACGAACGCTCGAAGTATCATTCCAAATTTTCTAAACAAATAAGAATAATGCACATTTTTGCTTTCACTTAGATGTGGATTGAACTAGATTAGACACAGTGGGCATTTTTAAGCAAAGATCGCCCCAATTTGCAATTTATCAATCAATGTGACTGATTTTATTTTGGGGTTAAGTGAAGAAGAAAAGGTATCTCATGGGGCCTTTTGAGTGACCTCTTTTTAATTTTGAGCACTCTTATTGTGTAGCTCGAATCACCAATCTATTGTACACAAGGATTTTAGAAAGCATACACTTGCGAATTTTCAGGCTGGAGGTTGAAAAAATCCCAATTTAGTCTTATTTCTTAAAATTCATCATGAAATCTCCAATGAGCAAAAAATAAGAATGAAATGTACATTAATATACACAAAACAATAATTGCTTAAATGAAAAGAAAACTTTATTGCTGAAAAAGTTTGAAACAAAATTTCTTGTTCAATTATAATACAAATGAGAAGAGAAAAACTCCTAAGGAGCTCCACATATACACTTTTTGTCTTCTTTTCTTTTGGAACAAAAATGTATTAACAAATCCAATAAACAGAATTTTCCTTTGAAAAGCAATTATGAAGTCTCTTAGAGGCTTTAGCCTAACGCTTCCAGATAGATCCTCCATGTTTTCATTGCAAGGTCTGCCCAAGAATCAAATAATACTTGTAATTTTCACACTTTATTAGATCAGAATTATTATCAGATATAGAAAAATGTTCTTTACCTTATTGAAGCATTTTTATGAATGCAGGGGGAAGGGGAAAAATAAAAGAAAAATACCCAGAGTTAGTAAGCAAAATTGTAAAATCGGTATGCATGTCCTATGGGGGAGCCCTTTTTGTGCCAAGGGTAGGCCTAGCATGAAAATGCAATCCTCTAGGGTAGGCACCATACAATACCTGATAGATCCGACCAACTTATTGAGTGAAAAATAATTTTAACAAATTTGATCAATTGGAGTAAGAAGAGACATTTGTCCTAAAAAAATGAGGACAAAGTCCGAATGGATTGCTTGCTTTGATCGACGCATGATGTGTCAAAAGGGGTAAAATGGTCAAATACAATGAATGAAATCAATTGATCAAACAGATCGAGTGAAATGATGATTTATTCAAAATCGACCGAATTGCCTTAAAACTGGGCAAATTGGTCAAATGGATTCAAAATCGATAAGATTGCCCTAAGAAAGGGTAAACTAATCAAATGAATTGAATGACATTAGTGATCTATTCAAAATCGACTAGATTGCCCTAAAAATGAACAAATTGATAAAATGGACTGGATGAAATTGATGAATAGATTGGTCAAATTGTTTGAATAGAATTGATGATTTATTGACTAAATTGTCCTAAAATGAATGAATTGACAAAATGAAATTGATAAATAATTTGATCAAATGAATTGAATGGAATTGATGATTTATTCAAAAATCAATGGAATTATCTCCCCTTTGGTAGTTTCAAAAATGCATTGCGATGCATTAGCCTATGAGCCTCCTACAATCAAGATTTGGCCTCAATAAGTTTACCATCTCAACAATGAGGAATTATTTGCGAATTTCTTCAAATTAATGTCCTTTAAGCAAGGGATTTTACCAAATATGTTAAAAATGGCCAAAGAATGATTGTTAGATGCTCATATTCTAATGTGCAAAAATCGCTTTGCCATCTTTGAAAAGATATGATCCTACCTTACCTCGTGCACTACCCTTTTGGATGATACAAAATGTAAACGTGCAAGTCTTTTTGGATTAAGTATCCGAGACATAAGGCGGTTTAGTCCTAACATGGGATCCCCTAAATGGCATTCCCTTCTAGGGTTTATGCGTGATGCCAGTTTATTAAAGCGACAAAACATGCAATTTGAAATGAAATATGACATAAGGAACCCTTTATACGCCAGGGTAGGCCTAAAATGATGTACTATTGAATGAAATAAACCATAATTTCTAAACGTGCAATAGCCTATCTATAAGGGCAGGTCCTAAAAGAAGGTCATGCCAGACCTCTTATTTGCTAGGGTTTGTGAATGCAATGGGGACACAAAACCAAGAAAAGTTAGTTCAGCCAGATAAATACATATAACACATTGTAGCAACGAAATCAATACAAAGAAATAAAGCAATAAAAGGGAGAAAGGGGTTGGACCCCTCCCCTCGTGAATAGTGTCCCTAATAGGGTAAGGCAGACGCTATCTTAGGTAAAACTATCATGGATGCATGAGGTATTGGCTCACTAATGCATCTAGACTCGATAGGTTTTAGGTCCCCGAGCCTTCAGACTTGGAAACCAAGGGTCATCAATCCCTAGGTTCTTTGTCGGTGGCTCGAGCGATTCCCCAGACATTGCTACTGTGAGAACCCGTAATTTGCATTTTCTAGGTTTTCGCATTTTTCATGGCTTGTTTTCTGCATTTTCGTGATCAGGAAAAAATTCTAGATATTGTTAAGGAGCAGATATAGTTTTTAGATGATTTTTCTAGTATCGAATAGGTTTTGAGAAATTAAGAGCATATACTGGATGTGGGATCCACTAGTGCGAAAAGTTCGGAAAAATTCGGCCAACTAGGTTAAGTTTTGAATACTGGAATTAAATTAACGGGTGTTATGAGATATTTAGAGGTTGCCAAGTGGATAGGTGTGAGAGAGACAAAAGTTAGGCAAACCATTAATGCAAGTGACATGTGTCACTTAGAGATTAAATTCTACTTTTGACTTACTATTCATGCTTTTACCATTTTACCAAAATAACTCAAAAATTTGACCCAAAAATTCCCACAAATATCAAGCTCATAGCCGGCCCTTATTAGAGAGAAAAGAAAAGAAAAGCTCTTCCAAAAATTTGATCCAAACTTGCTCAATCTTCCACTCCTACCGTTTAATTTTGGTTTTGCTCCACAAAACTCCTCCACTTGGTGATTTTAAAGTGATTAGTGAAGTTGTTTGAAAAGCTAAGGTGACCAATAGCTCTCTCTCTCTTGTTTTAAAGGTAAGTTGTGAAGAACCACCCTCCTCCTTTAATTGATGCTTAAATCATGCTTAGTGGTTGTATGAGATGCAAATTTATGGGTTATTTCTTGATTTGTGGTTGAAATGATGAAGTTTTATTATTTTTGGGGATTTTTCTGTTTTAATATAAGCATGATTGTGTGGCTATCTACGATGATTGAAAATGGTCTATATTGACTCTAGGAGGTGGGAAAAGTGATTAATTGTAACCAATTTCTGTTTTGGAAGAAAATTGAAAAACCTAGGGTTCTTAAGGGAGCATTCTGTGCGAATTTTTAGGTCCTAGATAGAGGCTGAATTGGCCTTAGATCAAAACATGAAATTTGTAGGGAATGACATTTTAAAGGCTCCTACAAAATTTCAGGTCAATCTGAGTTGTGTGGAATGAGAAAAGTCGAAATTACTATTGCTGTTCTGGTTTTACCCGAATGTAAGAATTGCTCCAGTAATTGGTTGTTTTGGTCAGGATTGCTTCCGAATTGGTTGTTGAGGACTTCTTATGAAATGTAACCCTGTTACTTATCTTTCAGCTGGTTTTGGAATTTCTGGATTTGGACTTGGATAGCCTGATTTATGATGTTTCCGCTAGAATGCGTTTTGTGAATCTGTTTTTCCGGTTCTGGTGTAGTTTCTTGCATGTTTGACCTAGTTACCCTCGAAACTGGACTGAGTAGCCTTCTTAAATATTGTAGCCTCTTATGTCCTGAATATAGCCACAAAATTTCCGGTCAAAGGGATCTGTGTAGCTCGAGTTATAACCAAAACACTCGCACCTGTTTTGTACCCTGAAATTGTGTACGTTTTGAATTTCAGCCTCTGACCGTGCATTTTTTGGTTTTGATCCTGTACGATCTGGGTGTCAACTCCTTCATAAGAAATGTAGATCTTGGTTTTAGCTTCGAAACGGTATAAAGTGCGTCGAATTCCGAGTTCCGTAGCTTCCGTGATGACCAAAACAAGATTGATCGTCAGAACTGCCTCTGATCTGGACAGTTCTGACGGGTACTTTGGCACTCAATTTTCGTTCTGTTCTGAATGGATTCAGGTCTTGAACAAAACATCAACATTTTAGCCTTATGTCTCAGATTTCAAATTCCTTTGGAATTTTCTGATTTTGATTTGTGAGCTGGGAGTTATGGTCCAGCCAACATACCCTGTTCGTCACTTTAAAGTGCGAATTTCTTGAGCGATTTTCCATACTTTCGACCTATTTCTGTTCAGATCCGGACTTAGGTGTCTTCATGAAAATAGTA
>NW_020862468.1:0-15926 GCF_003713205.1 Coffea eugenioides | reverse complement strand
CCCAATTACAGATAAAAAGAATCCCAACATTATTAGCCATTCTAAGTGTATTATAAAGAAAGTTTGTTCTCCTAATGAATGGACTTCTCTTTATTCCAAAAAATCCTTTTCAGTAAACTTTATTCCAGATGGATTTACATATCAAGATTACAAAATGGCATGGTATCGTGCTTTCCTTTTTAGACCATTCAACCATTCCTGGTTCTTCACATTCAAAGACAGTTGCAGTAAAGAATTCCCAATTTGGTTCAATCACTGGTGGAAATGGTTTGGACCCCAACCAGAAATTCTACCTCCAAATGTTCTCATGGGATTTCAAACATATCTAAAAAGAGCAAAGGGGGAAGAGTATACAAGACCAATTTTATTCCACATGGAATTCAAAGTACCATGGATATTTTGCTGGAGTTTCAAAATTCATCAAGAACTGGAAAAACCTCTGCCAATGTCATTGGTAAGAGAATTCAAAATAAAATGGTGGACTGGATTCAATCAAGAATTTGGCGATCAAACTAATGTGATTAGATTCCTGACCACTGGAGACAAATTAAAGTGGACAGCTACTACCACTACTCAAAAGGAGACAAGACAGTCAACAATCATTCCAACCACTACACCAACTCCACTCACTCCAAAAAGAGACAAAGAAAAAGTGACGGAAATGGCATCCGAAGAAACAGCCAGTAACTTTTTAATAAAGCAAATCATGCAGAATCCCGAGATGCTGAAAGAATATCTGAATTATTTACAAAAGCCAAAAGAAGAAGACAAAATAGAGGAGCCAGCAGGATCATCCGAATCTACTTTTGATCCTTTTGATGATCCCATCGGTGGACAAAATCCAAACGACTTTTGAAAAAGAATGTCGGCCACAACAAATGAAAGCAAAATTGAAATTCA
Organism: Coffea eugenioides; assembly: GCF_003713205.1. Lineage (NCBI taxonomy): Eukaryota > Viridiplantae > Streptophyta > Magnoliopsida > Gentianales > Rubiaceae > Coffea > Coffea eugenioides. Next base: position 15,026 of record NW_020862468.1, on the reverse strand, counting down.
AATGAAGATGAAATGCAGAACGGAGCCTCTATAAATAGATTCAAGATTCAGAAGACAGGCATCGACGAAAAACCATCAGAGCAAAGTTAGAAAAACTCATTGTAATCACTACTCCTACATATTTCCATCCATAGTCAAAGCCTTGTACTAAATATTCAAACCTCTTGTATCATTTTGTCAAACAAGTTTGGCAAGTTTCCATTGTTGAATTCAAGCTTCCGATTGTGTACTCTCAAAAGTCAAGTAAGTTTCATTAATTACATTCTAAGTCCCTACAATATTTGCTTTTAGTTAACATATATGATTAATTGCAAAGTCCTGGGTAGAGAACTGGGATAAATTTGTTGAATTCCATGTGGAATAAAATTGGTCTTGTATACTCTTCCCCCTTTGCTCTTTTTAGATATGTTTGATATTTTTTAATTTTCTTTTTATATGCTGATGGTGATTTAATTCTTTTGATTCCAAATGCATCACAGAATGATCCTACTTCTTTTGTTTTAGATCCATATTTTATTTGTAATCTTAATTCTGAACATAATATTAATCCTTCTTTTTTCACAAAAGCAAATAATTGTCCAAAAGTAATATTTTCAAATGAAATTACATCTGTTCCCATTTCTTTTTGTAAATTATCCATTATTCTTTGTGAAAATAAACTTGGTAATCCAGTTATGAATCTTTCTTTCCAAAATGAAGCATTACAGTCTGGTCTTCTTAATACATTTGTTAAAAACATATCTTTGTACCATCTGAAATCTGATAAGGTTGGACATCTTAAATTTGTTAAGAATGTTTTATTTGAATTTAATTCCTCTTTTGGATTTCCTATAAAATACATGACTATTGTTACAATTAAAAATTCTGCAGCATCTGATTGTATTTGAATATTTCCTTGATCATCTTCTAATTCTTGTGTATGATCTAATATTGATAATTTATCTTGTAATGTTAAAGCATTATCCCACCAATTCTTTAATTGTCCAGTAAATCCTGAAACTAACAGTGTTGCAATATTTCTTTCTTGAATATTTTTTATTTTATAAGCTAATCTTGCCATTCCCATTTCTTGCAAATTATTTAATACTTCATATTCAGCTTTGCCATCTATGTTCCATTCATATATTGAATCTCCATCATATTTAGTAGTTCTAAATTTTGATCTTTCTTCATATTGAATGTCAGGAGGACTTGGTCTTGGATAATAATTCTTTGAACTTACCATTTTCCAATTTTTATTGTTACTATAGTTCTTCCTTTTTATTCTATTTATTTGATTATTTTCTTCTTCAAATTGATTTTCTATTGGTAATAGTATATTTTCTTCTATATCTGAATTTATTGATTCTTCTGTTAAATTTTCTAATTCTTCAGTAGAATTTTCTTCTATTATTTGATCTAAAGTGTTTATTTTGGGTGTTGATGGTTTTGAATCTGTAGTTAGATTTTGTAAGGCATTAGATATTTTATTTAATAAATTATCTGTATTACTTATCTTTTGATTACTAATACTTTGTACTAAATCTTGTTCTTTTTCTCTTGTCAGACTTCTAGGTTGAAAATGAGGTGCTGATATATCATTTGGGAATTTTAAATCTGGTTTCTTTAGTGTATCAATTTTTGTATTTAATACTTCCATATGTTGAGATATTGTATGAAGAATTTGATTGGTATAATTATTTTGTTGATAAACTTTTTTAAGATCTTCTAGATTTATTGAATTATTTGTACTTGATTCTGCTTCTCTTCCCTTTTTAAAAGGTGAGGCTATTACTTCTCCTTTTCCTATATTAATTTTTACTTCTTGTAATGGAGGGTGTATTGATGTTAATATTTGATCGTCTTTTAATTTTCATTTTTTATATAAATTAGTTTGAACATTTATTTGTGGAGTATTATAAACATCATTTATTCCTATTTTTGAAATATAAAATGATAACCAGGTAAAGAAAGGGAAATCAAACTTTTGTTTTTCTAATTCATTTTTCCATTCTATTATTAATTTTTCTTTATATTCTGATTCTAATTGAAAAAACCAAATTCTTTTTTCTGTGTTTTCTTCATCATCAAAATCTTCTTGTAAATATTTATGATTTATGTGATATGGTCTATTTATAACATTTATTTCACCTTGCATTTGAGAATGTGTTGGGGAATTTTGATTTACAACTTCTGGAATTGGAGTTTTATATTTAAAATTTGATGTATTTTCCATAGGGAAATTAATTTCAGTTGACTCATAATTTGAACGTCTAGCTGGTAACCATGAATAAGATGATTCTGGTCTTTCTCTTAATGATGTAAATCTTATTAGAGTACTTCCATCTTCTTTTTCTATAATATCTTCTGCAGTAGTCTGTTCTATATTTCTTGCTACTTGTGGATTTTTAATTTCAAATTCACTTGGTATTGTTATTTCATTCCATTTTAATCTTTTTGGAATATATGTTGTAGGTCTATCTGCATCTATTTGTAATAACGTTGTTTCATCTTTAAGAGTTGGAGTCATTATAAATTTTGGATTTAAATGTGAAGACAAAGGTCTGTAATATATTCTATATATTATTGCAAAATTCTTTGTATGTTTTTCAAATTCATTTCCTTGTAGATGAATATCTAATATAACTGAATTTAGTATATGTGGGTCTGTTAAATCTATTGAAAAATTTGGAGCACAGTTAAAATATATGGGTCCGTTACATACATTTGTTTGAATCATTGAAAATAAAGAAGTCTTATATCGTTTGAGTCTAGTATCTCTTAATGCTAAGTATATAGGAGCATCTACTCCTAAATGGAATAAAGGTTTTACAGCAATTTGTATTAATCCTATATGAATATAGCGATATCCTTTACTTAAATATTTTTGAATTGTACTATGATTTAATAATTGTATGGTTTGATATTCTTCTTGAATAGATATTGTTTCTTCATGAGTTTTAACTGATAAAGCTGTTTTGAAATCTAAAGGGCCAATTCTGTAAATGTGTTCAATTTTTTCTTCTGGGATTGTCCAATCTGAATTGTTTATAGGCATATGATATTCATGACTTTGTACTACATTGTCTTGCTTTGAATTAGATCCTATTTTTAATTGTCTAAGAAATGCAGCCATGTTTAATATTTAATTAAATTTTACTTAGACGGGAACAACCGAGCCTATGCCTGGAACATCCTATCCTGGACTTACCAACGGTCTGACAAAGCATCAAGTCTTACCAACGTTTTCAGTAAAGTTTAATAAAATATGTAACATAAATGCATGAAATAGCCAAGTTAAAATAGAAATGTAATTCAAATAAAGTAAATGTAATACAAAGTCATGAATATCATATGCCTATAAACAATTCAGATTGGACAATCCCAGAAGAAAAAATTGAACACATTTACAGAATTGGCCCTTTAGATTTCAAAACAGCTTTATCAGTCAAAACTCATGAAGAAACAATATCTATTCAAGAAGAATATCAAACAATACAATTATTAAATCATAGTACAATTCAAAAATATTTAAGTAAAGGATATCGTTATATTCATATTGGATTAATACAAATTGATGTAAAGCCCTTATTCCATCTAGGAGTAGATGCTCCAATATATTTAGCTTTAAGAGACACTAGACTCAAAAGATATAAAACGTCTTTGTTATCAATGATTCAAACTAATGTTTGCAATGGATCAATATATTTTAACTGTGCTCCAAATTTTTCAATAGATCTAACAGACCCACATATACTAAATTCAGTTATTTTAGATATTCATCTACAAGGAAATGAATTTGAAAAACATACAAAGAATTTTGCAATAATATACAGAATATATTACAGACCTTTGTCTTCACATTTAAATCCAAAATTTATAATGACTCCAACTCTAAAAGATGAAACAACTTTATTACAAGTAGATGCAGACAAACCTACAACATATATTCCAAAAAGATTAAAATGGAATGAAATAACAATACCAAGTGAATTTGAAATTAAAAATCCACAAGTAGCAAGAAATATAGAACAGACTACTGCAGAAGATATTATAGAAAAAGAAGATGGAAGTACTCTAATAAGATTTACATCATTAAGAGAAAGACCAGAATCATCTTATTCATGGTTACCAGCTAGACGTTCAAATTATGAGTCAACTGAAATTAATTTCCCTATGGAAAATACATCAAATTTTAAATATAAAACTCCAATTCCAGAAGTTGTAAATCAAAATTTCCCAACACATTCTCAAATGCAAGGTGAAATAAATGTTATAAATAGACCATATCACATAAATCATAAATATTTACAAGAAGATTTTGATGATGAAGAAAACACAGAAAAAAGAATTTGGTTTTTTCAATTAGAATCAGAATATAAAGAAAAATTAATAATAGAATGGAAAAATGAATTAGAAAAACAAAAGTTTGATTTCCCTTTCTTTACCTGGTTATCATTTTATATTTCAAAAATAGGAATAAATGATGTTTATAATACTCCACAAATAAATGTTCAAACTAATTTATATAAAAAATGGAAATTAAAAAAAAGAAAATAGTTTGTTATAAATGTGGAAAGATAGGACATAAAGCCAACAAATGTCGATTAAAAGAAAAAATTACAGAAATTTGCTCTAACGAAGAAGAAATTAAAAATAAACTATTAAACTTATTAATAAATGAAAAAGAACAAAGTACAGAAGATGACTATTACAATGATATTTCTAGTTCAGATAGTGAAGAAAATTGCAATTGTACTCCAAAATATTTAAATGTAATAACTAAAAAGGAAGATAAAGAATTTTTATTAGATATAATAGAAAAAATTGATGATCCAATAGCTAAAAAAGAATATTTAGAAAGATTAAAAAGTCTAATTATTCAAGAAGATAAAATGCCTAAAATAATAGAACCTTTTAGTATTTCGAAATTAATAGACAAATATCCTAATATAAATATAATGAAAAAAGAAACTACTAAAGACCTTCAAACAGAAATTAATAATCTTAAAATACAAGTAAAACAATTACAACAAGAAATCATAGAATTAAAATTAAAAGATTTAGAGATAGAATCAAAATTAGAATTAATAAATAATCAGCCCTCAACTTCTAATTCTAAAACAGAAGAAATATTAATCTCAGAAAAATTAGTAGAAGAATCTCAATATTTGAATACTATTGAAAGAATAACATTTCAAAAATGGTTCGCTTTAGTAACTATTACAGTAGAAGATTTCAAAGAAACATTTGTAGCTCTAATAGATAGTGGAGCTGATACAAGTTGTATTAAAGAAGGAATAATCCCCACTAAATATTGCGAAAGAACAAATGAAAAATTAATGGCAGCAAATGGAGAAGACTTAAAAGTAAGATATAAATTTACAAAAGGATCAATATGTAACAATGAATATTGTATTAGACATAATTTTATAATTGTAAAAAATATACATCATGATGTAATATTAGGAACACCCTTTTTAATTCAAATATATCCATTTTTAGTAAGTAATGAAGGAATCTCAGTAAATATAATGGAAAAAATTGTTATCTTTAAATTCTTAACTCCAATAAAGCAAAAAGAACTACATACATTACAAACATCTTCGATATATAAAACAATAAACAGCATTACCAAAGTACAACAACAAATAAGCTATATTAAAGAAGAAAAATCTTATTTAAAAATTGAAGAACAATTAAATGATATTAAGATACAAAAAAGAATATTAGAAATAGAAGAATTATTACAAAAAGAAATTTGTGCAGATATTCCTAATGCTTTTTGGGATAGAAAACAACATATGATAGAATTACCCTATGAAAAAGACTTTGATGAAAAGAATATTCCAACAAAAGCTAGACCAATACAAATGAATTCTGAGTTATTAGAATTTTGTAAAAAGGAAATAAAAATATTACTCGATAAAGGATTAATAACTTCCTCAAAATCACCTTGGAGCTGTGCTGCATTTTATGTAATGAATCAAGCTGAAAAAGAACGAGGAGTTCCAAGATTAGTAATAAATTATAAACCTTTAAATAAAGTTTTACAATGGATTAGATATCCTATTCCAAATAAAAAAGATTTGCTTAATAGATTATTTAATGCAAAAATATTCTCAAAGTTTGACATGAAATCAGGATATTGGCAAATAATAATAGACCCAAAAGATAGATACAAAACAGCATTTACAACACCTTTTGGACATTATGAATGGAAAGTTATGCCATTTGGATTAAGAAATGCACCATCAGAATTTCAAAATATAATGAATGATATTTTCAATCCTTACAGTTCATTCAGTATAGTCTATATAGATGATGTATTAATATTTTCAGAATCAATAGAACAACATTTTAAACATTTAAATATATTTTTAAAAATAGTCAAGAAAAATGGATTAGTTGTTTCAGCACCAAAAATGAAATTATTTCAAACAAAAGTAAGATTTTTAGGACATAATATATATCAAGGAACAATAAAACCAATTAATAGAGCTTTAGAATTTGCTACTAAATTTCCAGATGAGATCAAAGATAAAAATCAATTACAAAGATTTTTAGGATGTTTAAATTACATAGCAGATTTCTTTCCTAAATTAAGACAAGAATGTTCTATATTGTTTAATAGATTAAAGAAAAACCCAAAACCTTGGACAGAAGAACATACTCAAAAAATAAAGTATTTAAAAGCAAGAATAGAATCATTACCATGTTTATGCCTACCTCATCCTAAAGCATTTATGATAGTTGAAACAGATGCATCAGAATTAGGATACGGTGGAATATTAAAACAAAAAATAGATAATTCAAAAGAAGAATTAGTTAGATTTCATTCAGGAACATGGTCTGATCCTCAAAAGAATTATTCAACTATTAAAAAAGAAATTTTATCAATAGTTTTGTGTATATCTAAATTTCAAGATGATTTGTATAATAAGAAATTTTTAATTAGAATAGATTGTAAATCTGCAAAAGAGATTCTACAAAAAGATGTTCAAAATATAGTGTCAAAACAAATATTTGCAAGATGGCAAGCTATTTTATCTGTATTCGATTTTGATATAGAATTCATCAAAGGAGAAAATAATTCTTTACCAGATTTTCTAACCAGAGAATTCCTACAAGGACATGGATCCAGCAACGATGGCAAATGCTCGTGAATATGCAAATTATTTGAGAACTCAACGAGATTCTCCCAGCCTTCAAAATAAAGAAAAATCGATTCAATCCAGAGGATATGTCTATTCCATTCAGACTCCAAATGGAAGACAATTTATTCCCTCTTACCAAATTCCTAAATATGATGAAATATATATTCACAAAAGTCCCTATGCAACCATTACTCAAAAAGAAAAAGCCTTTCTTATACAAAGACAAATTCAGAAAAACACTATCAGACTTCTTACCCATCAGAGATTAAGCAGAAGTGGAGATTTTCTTCACAATCAATATATTCAACATTACCAAAAACAGAACAGAGAATTATCTGATCAACTTAAAGATATTATTTATTAAATTTTGCAGGAAGATGGATTCAAAAGCAGGAAGTTCCAGACCAAAGACTCCTCAAGATTATGAGATGAGTCTAACTCCTGTTACTCAAAATAGATTTCAATTATTATCAGATTTTCCAGCATTGACTTATAGTCAAGCTGCTACTCCAATTGCTTCTCAAATAAGACCCATTCAACAACTAGCAAAATCCCCAGAAAAATCTCAAGGAAATACTTATTTCACAAAGCCATTTACTCAACATATTACTTTAACCAGATTCCAAGAAATACCCATATACTCTACTCTTCATCAAGTTACTCAAAGAATCTTTCCTCCAAAATGCTATTGGCAACCAGATGACCCTTCAAAAAATCTAGATTATTATGAATTAATCCTTACAGATACTCAATCTGTAGAGATTTACCCAATTCCAGATAAAAAGAATCCCAACATTATTAGCCATTCTAAGTGTATTATAAAGAAAGTTTGTTCTCCTAATGAATGGACTTCTCTTTATTCCAAAAAATCCTTTTCAGTAAACTTTATTCCAGATGGATTTACATATCAAGATTACAAAATGGCATGGTATCGTGCTTTCCTTTTTAGACCATTCAACCATTCCTGGTTCTTCACATTCAAAGACAGTTGCAGTAAAGAATTCCCAATTTGGTTCAATCACTGGTGGAAATGGTTTGGACCCCAACCAGAAATTCTACCTCCAAATGTTCTCATGGGATTTCAAACATATCTAAAAAGAGCAAAGGGGGAAGAGTATACAAGACCAATTTTATTCCACATGGAATTCAAAGTGCCATGGATATTTTGCTGGAGTTTCAAAATTCATCAAGAACTGGAAAAACCTCTGCCAATGTCATTGGTAAGAGAATTCAAAATAAAATGGTGGACTGGATTCAATCAAGAATTTGGCGATCAAACTAATGTGATCAGATTCCTGACCACTGGAGACAAATTAAAGTGGACAGCTACTACCACTACTCAAAAGGAGACAAGACAGTCAACAATCATTCCAACCACTACACCAACTCCACTCACTCCAAAAAGAGACAAAGAAAAAGTGACGGAAATGGCATCCGAAGAAACAGCCAGTAACTTTTTAATAAAGCAAATTATGCAGAATCCCGAGATGCTGAAAGAATATCTGAATTATTTACAAAAGCCAAAAGAAGAAGACAAAATAGAGGAGCCAGCAGGATCATCAGAATCTACTTTTGATCCTTTTGATGATCCCATCGGTGGACAAAATCCAAACGACTTTTGAAAAAGAATGTCGGCCACAACAAATGAAAGCAAAATTGAAATTCAAATGAAGATGAAATGCAGAACGGAGCCTCTATAAATAGATTCAAGATTCAGAAGACAGGCATCGGCGAAAAACCATCAGAGCAAAGTTAGAAAAACTCATTGTAATCACTACTCCTACATATTTCCATCCATAGTCAAAGCCTTGTACTAAATATTCAAACCTCTTGTATCATTTTGTCAAACAAGTTTGGCAAGTTTCCATTGTTGAATTCAAGCTTCCGATTGTGTACTCTCAAAAGTCTGATGGAGATTCAATATATGAATGGAACATAGATGGCAAAGCAGAATATGAAGTATTAAATAATTTGCAAGAAATGGGAATGGCGAGATTAGCCTATAAGATTAAAAATATTCAAGAAAGAAATATTGCAACATTATTAGTTTCAGGATTTACTGGACAATTAAAGAATTGGTGGGATAATGCTTTAACATTACAAGATAAATTATCAATATTAGATCATACACAAGAATTAGAAGATGATCAAGGAAATATTCAAATACAATCAGATGCTGCAGAATTTCTAATTGTAACAATAGTTATGTATTTCATAGGAAATCCAAAAGAAGAATTAAATTCTAATAAAACATTTTTAACAAATTTAAGATGTCCAACATTATCAGATTTTAGATGGTACAAAGATATGTTTTTAACAAATGTATTAAGAAGACCAGACTGTAATGCTTCATTTTGGAAAGAAAGATTCATAACTGGATTACCAAGTTTATTTTCACAAAGAATAATGGATAATTTACAAAAAGAAATGGGAACAGATGTAATTTCATTCGAAAATATTACTTTTGGACAATTATTTGCTTTTGTGAAAAAAGAAGGATTAATATTATGTTCAGAATTAAGATTACAGATAAAATATGGATCAAAACAAAAAGAAGTAGGATCATTTTGTGATGCATTTGGAATTAAAAGAATCAAATCACCATCAGCATACAAAAAGAAAATTAAAAAATATTCTAAGAAACCAAGGTATATAAAACCTAAGGAAAATGAACCAACTAAAAAGAGAAGATTTATTAAAAAGAAAATAGTTTGTTATAAATGTGGAAAGATAGGACATAAAGCAAACAAATGTCGATTAAAAGAAAAAATTACAGAAATTTGCTCTAACGAAGAAGAAATTAAAAATAAACTATTAAACTTATTAATAAATGAAAAAGAACAAAGTACAGAAGATGATTATTACAATGATATTTCTAGTTCTGATAGTGAAGAAAATTGCAATTGCACTCCAAAATATATAAATGTTATAACTAAAAAAGAAGATAAAGAATTTTTATTAGATATAATAGAAAAAATTGATGATCCAATAGCTAAAAAAGAATATTTAGAAAGACTAAAAAGTTTAATTATTCAAGAAGATAAAATGCCAAAAATAATAGAACCTTTTAGTATATCAAAATTAATAGACAAATATCCTAATATAAATATAATGAAGAAAGAAACTACTAAAGATCTTCAAACAGAGATTAATAATCTTAAAATACAAGTAAAACAATTACAACAAGAAATCATAGAATTAAAATTAAAAGATTTAGAGATAGAATCAAAATTAGAATTAATAAGTAATCAGCCTTCAACTTCCAATTCTAAAACAGAAGAAATATTAATCTCAGAAAAATTAGTAGAAGAATCTCAATATTTGAATACTATTGAAAGAATAACATTTCAAAAATGGTTCGCTTTAGTAACTATTACAGTAGAAGATTTCAAAGAAACATTTGTAGCTCTAATAGATAGTGGAGCTGATACAAGTTGTATTAAAGAAGGAATAATCCCCACTAAATATTGCGAAAGAACAAATGAAAAATTAATGGCAGCAAATGGAGAAGACTTAAAAGTAAGATATAAATTTACAAAAGGATCAATATGTAACAATGAATATTGTATTAGACATAATTTTATAATTGTAAAAAATATACATCATGATGTAATATTAGGAACACCCTTTTTAATTCAAATATATCCATTTTTAGTAAGTAATGAAGGAATCTCAGTAAATATAATGGGAAAAATTGTTATCTTTAAATTCTTAACTCCAATAAAGCAAAAAGAACTACATACATTACAAACATCTTCGATATATAAAACAATAAACAGCATTACCAAAGTACAACAACAAATAAGCTATATTAAAGAAGAAAAATCTTATTTAAAAATTGAAGAACAATTAAATGATATTAAGATACAAAAAAGAATATTAGAAATAGAAGAATTATTACAAAAAGAAATTAGTGCAGATATTCCTAATGCTTTTTGGGATAGAAAACAACATATGATAGAATTACCCTATGAAAAAGACTTTGATGAAAAGAATATTCCAACAAAAGCTAGACCAATACAAATGAATTCTGAGTTATTAGAATTTTGTAAAAAGGAAATAAAAATATTACTCGATAAAGGATTAATAACTCCCTCAAAATCACCTTGGAGCTGTGCTGCATTTTATGTAATGAATCAAGCTGAAAAAGAACGAGGAGTTCCAAGATTAGTAATAAATTATAAACCTTTAAATAAAGTTTTACAATGGATTAGATATCCTATTCCAAATAAAAAAGATTTGCTTAATAGATTATTTAATGCAAAAATATTCTCAAAATTTGATATGAAATCAGGATATTGGCAAATATTAATAGATCCAAAAGATAGATACAAAACAGCATTTACAACACCTTTTGGACATTATGAATGGAAAGTTATGCCATTTGGATTAAAAAATGCACCATCAGAATTTCAAAATATAATGAATGATATTTTCAATCCTTACAGTTCATTCAGTATAGTCTATATAGATGATGTATTAATATTTTCAGAATCAATAGAACAACATTTTAAACATTTAAGTATATTTTTAAAAATAGCCAAGTTAAAATAGAAATGTAATTCAAATAAAGTAAATGTAAATGCAAAGTTTAAATATGCGTATGAAATATAAACAACGGTGTGGCTCTGATACCACTTCTACCCAGGACTTTGCAATTAATCATATATGTTAACTAAAAGCAAATATTGTAGGGACTTAGAATGTAATTAATGAAACTTACTTGACTTTTGAGAGTACACAATCGGAAGCTTGAATTCAACAATGGAAACTTGCCAAACTTGTTTGACAAAATGATACAAGAGGTTTGAATATTTAGTACAAGGCTTTGACTATGGATGGAAATATGTAGGAGTAGTGATTACAATGAGTTTTTCTAACTTTGCTCTGATGGTTTTTCGCCGATGCCTGTCTTCTGAATCTTGAATCTATTTATAGAGGCTCCGTTCTGCATTTCATCTTCATTTGAATTTCAATTTTGCTTTCATTTGTTGTGGCCGACATTCTTTTTCAAAAGTCGTTTGGATTTTGTCCACCGATGGGATCATCAAAAGGATCAAAAGTAGATTCTGATGATCCTGCTGGCTCCTCTATTTTGTCTTCTTCTTTTGGCTTTTGTAAATAATTCAGATATTCTTTCAGCATCTCGGGATTCTGCATGATTTGCTTTATTAAAAAGTTACTGGCTGTTTCCTCAGATGCCATTTCCGTCACCTTTTCTTTGTCTCTTTTTGGAGTGAGTGGAGTTGGTGTAGTGGTTGGAATGATTGTTGACTGTCTTGTCTCCTTTTGAGTAGTGGTAGTAGCTGTCCACTTTAATTTGTCTCCAGTGGTCAGGAATCTAATCACATTAGTTTGATCGCCAAATTCTTGATTGAATCCAGTCCACCATTTTATTTTGAATTCTCTTACCAATGACATTGGCAGAGGTTTTTCCAGTTCTTGATGAATTTTGAAACTCCAGCAAAATATCCATGGTACTTTGAATTCCATGTGGAATAAAATTGGTCTTGTATACTCTTCCCCCTTTGCTCTTTTTAGATATGTTTGAAATCCCATGAGAACATTTGGAGGTAGAATTTCTGGTTGGGGTCCAAACCATTTCCACCAGTGATTGAACCAAATTGGGAATTCTTTACTGCAACTGTCTTTGAATGTGAAGAACCAGGAATGGTTGAATGGTCTAAAAAGGAAAGCACGATACCATGCCATTTTGTAATCTTGATATGTAAATCCATCTGGAATAAAGTTCACTGAAAAGGATTTTTTGGAATAAAGAGAAGTCCATTCATTAGGAGAACAAACTTTCTTTATAATACACTTAGAATGGCTAATAATGTTGGGATTCTTTTTATCTGGAATTGGGTAAATCTCTACAGATTGAGTATCTGTAAGGATTAATTCATAATAATCTAGATTTTTTGAAGGGTCATCTGGTTGCCAATAGCATTTTGGAGGAAAGATCCTTTGAGTAACTTGATGAAGAGTAGAGTATATGGGTATTTCTTGGAATCTGGTTAAAGTAATATGTTGAGTAAATGGCTTTGTGAAATAAGTATTTCCTTGAGATTTTTCTGGGGATTTTGCTAGTTGTTGAATGGGTCTTATTTGAGAAGCAATTGGAGTAGCAGCTTGACTATAAGTCAATGCTGGAAAATCTGATAATAATTGAAATCTATTTTGAGTAACAGGAGTTAGACTCATCTCATAATCTTGAGGAGTCTTTGGTCTGGAACTTCCTGCTTTTGAATCCATCTTCCTGCAAAATTTAATAAATAATATCTTTAAGTTGATCAGATAATTCTCTGTTCTGTTTTTGGTAATGTTGAATATATTGATTGTGAAGAAAATCTCCACTTCTGCTTAATCTCTGATGGGTAAGAAGTCTGATAGTGTTTTTCTGAATTTGTCTTTGTATAAGAAAGGCTTTTTCTTTTTGAGTAATGGTTGCATAGGGACTTTTGTGAATATATATTTCATCATATTTAGGAATTTGGTAAGAGGGAATAAATTGTCTTCCATTTGGAGTCTGAATGGAATAGACATATCCTCTGGATTGAATCGATTTTTCTTTATTTTGAAGGCTGGGAGAATCTCGTTGAGTTCTCAAATAATTTGCATATTCACGAGCATTTGCCATCGTTGCTGGATCCATGTCCTTGTAGGAATTCTCTGGTTAGAAAATCTGGTAAAGAATTATTTTCTCCTTTGATAAATTCTATATCAAAATCGAATACAGATAAAATAGCTTGCCATCTTGCAAATATTTGTTTTGACACTATATTTTGAACATCTTTTTGTAGAATCTCTTTTGCAGATTTACAATCTATTCTAATTAAAAATTTCTTATTATACAAATCATCTTGAAATTTAGATATACACAAAACTATTGATAAAATTTCTTTTTTAATAGTTGAATAATTCTTTTGAGGATCAGACCATGTTCCTGAATGAAATCTAACTAATTCTTCTTTTGAATTATCTATTTTTTGTTTTAATATTCCACCGTATCCTAATTCTGATGCATCTGTTTCAACTATCATAAATGCTTTAGGATGAGGTAGGCATAAACATGGTAATGATTCTATTTTTGCTTTTAAATACTTTATTTTTTGAGTATGTTCTTCTGTCCAAGGTTTTGGATTTTTCTTTAATCTATTGAATAATATGGAACATTCTTGTCTTAATTTAGGAAAGAAATCTGCTATGTAATTTAAACATCCTAAAAATCTTTGTAATTGATTTTTATCTTTGATCTCATCTGGAAATTTAGTAGCAAATTCTAAAGCTCTATTAATTGGTTTTATTGTTCCTTGATATATATTATGTCCTAAAAATCTTACTTTTGTTTGAAATAATTTCATTTTTGGTGCTGAAACAACTAATCCATTTTTCTTGACTATCTTTAAAAATATACTTAAATGTTTAAAATGTTGTTCTATTGATTCTGAAAATATTAATACATCATCTATATAGACTATACTGAATGAACTGTAAGGATTGAAAATATCATTCATTATATTTTGAAATTCTGATGGTGCATTTTTTAATCCAAATGGCATAACTTTCCATTCATAATGTCCAAAAGGTGTTGTAAATGCTGTTTTGTATCTATCTTTTGGGTCTATTATTATTTGCCAATATCCTGATTTCATGTCAAACTTTGAGAATATTTTTGCATTAAATAATCTATTAAGCAAATCTTTTTTATTTGGAATAGGATATCTAATCCATTGTAAAACTTTATTTAAAGGTTTATAATTTATTACTAATCTTGGAACTCCTCGTTCTTTTTCAGCTTGATTCATTACATAAAATGCAGCACAGCTCCAAGGTGATTTTGAGGAAGTTATTAATCCTTTATCGAGTAATATTTTTATTTCCTTTTTA
>NW_020862467.1:0-65154 GCF_003713205.1 Coffea eugenioides | reverse complement strand
AAAAAAAAAAAAAAACACAGGGAACAATTCAAAACAATCGTCCCTAAATAGTGTAACATTTTTTAAACATTTTGTAATTTTAAATGAACTAATTGTACATCCATTAACCCCGTATAACCTCTTGCCTAAAGTTTTAGCTTCTGTAAACACCTTTTGTCTTATAGCTTAAGGGAATTGAAAAAAAATGAAAAGATTGTGTTTATGCTTAATCACAGTTGGCCCCCTGAACTTGGGGATAGTCAAACTTCACCATTCTCAAGTTCAAAAGTGTACACTTTGCCCCCATGAAAACTGGTCAATCATCGAAATATTAACTCCATCTAAAAAATGATTATAATGACATATTTCCATTCTACTATTATGAAAAATATAAGGAACCATAGTTATTTACCGTATAATACTCCCTCCGTCCCATTGAAGTTGTCATGCTTTTCTTTTTTATCTGTTCCAAAATAATTGTCACATACCCAAAATAGAAAGTTTATTTACATCCAATTTCAACATTTACCCTCTTAACTCGTCAAAAAAAAAAAAACATTTACCCTCTTAAAATATGGGTCCTACAACTTTAACTCAAAAGTCAAAGTAAAAAGAAAGCACTACAATTTGGTGCGTAAAAGACACCCCAAATGTGTGTCATGCGTTGTTGATACGTGATCTTTGGTCATACATTTTTTAGTTAAACAAAATAGATAGGCCCCACAGCAATAGATTCCCAGCATAACTTTCTTTATATGCATTACACATTAGAGGGTAAAGGTGGAAAGTGAAACAAAATTTGCAAGATTAAGTGCAATGTTGATAAAAATCACAACTTCCCAAGTGCAACAAACTTATTGGGACAGAGGGAGTAGGATTTAATTATTCAGAACTCCAAGGTGCTTCAAAAGTAGTCAAACTTGAACATATGAAAAATATACTCTTTTTGATATAATCAATTATTTCAATGAAAGATAAAAAAATTAAAAATTTCTATTTGGATTAATATTGCCAATTGTATGATGGTATGTTACTTTTAAAAAATAAACTTTGATCCTATGAAGCAAGTTTTAAGTATAATAAAACATATCCTCTTCATTTTGATATGACCGTATCAATATAATCATCAATTTTTGGTGATATTTCACTTATCATCATATGTTCTGAACTACAAATCTCGATGGAGTGCTTTAAAAAAAATGAAGCATTGTCCAAGACAAACAAAAAAAATATTTGTTTGACATTAAATCTATTAAATTTTTTTACATACCTCACTTCCTTTTTATTCTTTAAAATCAAAGATCTAAAGGTATTTACTCAAACTTTTAAAAAGATATTAGAACAATTAAAATTTTCTATAATGCATTGTGAAAAAAATTATGAATAAAAGTCATTATATCCATCTTGAAAACATACATTATAAAAATAAAATTTGGAGAAATTTTTAATTTATTGTGAAACTATAGGAAACTTATTCTCTAGAGCTATATGGGATTGTTGTAAAAAATATTTCATAGTTATGCACATTAAGCATTGTAAATATATGTTTATCAAAAAACCATTGCATATACTTAAAATGAACACCAAATAGCTAAGCACATTAAAATTCATGGGGGGAGTCAATCACATTTTACAATAGGGGCAATTTTGGTATAAAAGAATTCATGTGAGTTGATAGTTTTAAAAAACTTTAACAGTGTTACTTTGGGACAGTAAAGTGTATAAATTTAAAGTTGAGGATAGTAAATTATAACTATAATCAAAGTTCGAAGGGACAAAGTGTGATTAACCTTTATGTGTATAATGCATTTGCATCATATTTAAAAGATAATAATGCACTTATATCTCTCCATCTTGGGTTGTCTTTGTCCCTTTACCATCGCTGCTTTCCTAGCCGGACCTTTGTCTACAGTAGGACTAATGCTAGAAAGTCTCTAGTTTATTGATATTCCTGTCCTCCCCAACCTGCCAATGTTGCCAGAATAAAGGTCTTTGGGCTGCGGTAACTTATTGAAAAACATTTTCTCTAATAGAGCATTTAATAAAAGTATTTATTAACTACTTAAGTGCTTTTAAATATATTATTTAAAGACATAGTTCAATACATACTGATTGTATTGGATAATGTGTAATTGAAAAATTTTTAAAAAGTGTTTAACCCTTTATTTGGTTCATAATATAGGATAAAATGATTAAATTTAATATTTTCTTTTTTTGATCACAAAAGTTACTATAAAAGCACCAAATTTGAGATTTGCTAAAAGTACTTTTAAGATCAAAAGTTCTACTCCTAATTTTATGGAATGATATTCATCAAACACTTTTTAAGATCAAAAGCTCTACTCCTAATTTTATAGGATGATATTCACTAAACACTTTAAAACGTACTTTTAGCACCTAAAAGTGTTTTTTTTTATCAAAAACACTACAACTCCAAACGGGACCTAAATCAATGACGCTGCCCTTTTGCGTTCAAGTTTCAACATTTGGCCCTACGTCTTGTAATATTCAAAATCATCTCCTATAGAATTCGAAACACTTTGGATTATGCTCAAAAACCGGGTTGGTATAAACCGATCAAATAAAGGCGAAATTCCTGATTCGGTTCATAAACTTTTATTTAATTTTCTCCCTTTTATCTTATAAGACAGAATCGTCTTCGAATCAAAAAATCCCTTGTAATATAGTGCATTTTTGTACGTCATGCCCCCTAACGCTTTGCTTTATTGCATATCCTCTAATCTGTCTTCAACTCCTTAGACGAGAAATTATTTGTTGCGCCTACATTTTGAGAGACAGAGACAGTGTTTTGTTCTTTGTTTTGTTCTTTATTATCAATATATAGTCATGAGATACCAGATTAAATTTCCTTTTCTATTCCAAAACTCAAATGTTGAAGAGTACGTAGTTATATTTTTAATGTGTTGTTAGTAAATTCATGGTAATCTGCACCATCTTTTCAGCTTCCTTCTAATCTTTTAATAATTACAAAGAGTCGACAATAATAGGAATGGTATAAACAAATTAGAACATTAAAAAACACATAATGAAAATTACAACTCAATATCAATACAAACTAATCAACGAATTGTAGAAGAAGAAACTCACATACAATAAGATTTGAATTCACCAATTGTAGCAGAAGAAACTCATATAATAAAATTTGAATTCAGAATTTCTAATTCTTGGACCCCAAGCTTGACCATTAAACGAGAGTCCCATTGGATTCTCTAGAAACTCACATACAAGAAGAGTTAAATATAGAATTTCAAGTTTTTAGAACCCAACCTGGACCACGAATCCAAAGTCCCATTGACTTCCCTAACCAAAGTCCCATTGGCCTCTTTAGAATGTATACAGACAAAAGATTTGACTGTCCATTTCTAATGATTCAAAGTTTTCATCCTAAAATGGATTAAACTAATAGTTGTAGTCTATGGTGTTTAAAAAGCATTCTATTGAACTCTTAATTACGAGAAAGGACCAATTCAAGTTAAAGACTAAAGTTCGTTAGTGAGAAAAAAGATATAAGAGAGGCCGAGTGATATGGGTTCAGAAATGTGGTCTACGTTGCCTGTACTCTTATTAAAAAAATGAGATGTAAATTACTATTTTTTAATTAATTTTATATATACTGATATTATATATATTATTACAGTTGGATTTATAACATGTATGTAAAATTTAAATTTCAACTCAAATTTAAATAAAGTATCATATCTCTAATAGTAATAATGTATATAGCGTTAGTGTATAAAAAATTAATCATTTCCTTTTATACTGAAAAATGAGGATAGCATATGTTAATATCTTTTTCTTCTCTTTTTTTTTTTTTTTGAAACGTTCAGATATGATTTATTAGTCAAACATGACTGAGTAGCGGAGGGGACAAGGTGCTTCACAGATGTGTTATGAGGCAAAATGTAAATCACCTCAAAAGGTAAGGGGTTTAATGCTATTGATCTTCGACATAATGAAACTTTTGTAAGAGCATTCACTTTGAGGGGGTGCTTATTGTGGGCTCTATTATTGGAAGGATTACATATTTAATTACTTTTGTTAGAGGTACCCAGATCAGAGAAACGAGTTGAAACATTCAAAGAATTGGAGTTAGCTTAAATCTGACCATTTTGGATTGTTCCACTCATCAAGACCCTCTCTAACAATTGCTTTTGAACCAATTTATGGACTAAGGGGCAGTTCGACAACTCCATTAATTACTTATAACTGATAAACTCAGTTACTTTTCACTAGACTTGTTTGATAACAGAATTTTCTTACATCTAAATACATTAAGAGAAACTAAATTTGTATACAATTAATTGCCTTTTCTATTAAACATTTCTTTAAAAAAAAAAAGAGAATTTCACCGATTCAACGAAAATTACATTAATAGCAGCAAATACATAAATAACATGTAACAGATACAACACATAGGAGTTTTCTTCAAAATCTGAGAAATAAATAAAAGTAACATTATAGAATTTCAAATCTTATAATAATTACTACAAGTAAATATTGACAACTCCTCTAGAGGATCCGGTCATGTCACATTAGGGCATACCTAAACCCCAAGAGAGTTAGGTCTGACCAAATTGATTGGGACTAAGAGATCCAAAATCAAACATGACAAAGCAAAAAAACAAGGAAAAGCCCTCACCCTAAGGGAATAAACTCTTGCAAGGAAAATTTTGTGAGGAAATAATTTCATTAGGAGTATCTTACCAGTGAAAATTTATTACAAACAAAAAATCAGAAAAAAAAACCATGTGAGAGACTAATGGTCTCTTTCCATGGGAGTGCTGGAGGATGAGAGATGAGGCGTTTGTTGGCTGAAGAAATTCAAGAGTTTCTATTAACTTTATTTGATAACAAAATTTTCTTATGAGATTAATACATTAAGTATATTTGTATAAAAAAAATTTAAATGGAAGTTGCATCACTTAATTAGTTTTGAACTACTATAGTAATGCTCCCTCAAAGGCATTACTCGTGTTTCATGTAGTCACACACTTTCACATGTATGCACGTAAACTTCCTTGCACACACTTTTAGAAAGATACACCTTTCGTCTCTTATACATTCATATTTTCACACATAAGCACATACTCTATCACGCATATACATACACACAAATACACTTTATTTTTCTAGTAGGGAAAGAGTGAGATTTAAAAAGTGAAAAGAGAGAAAAGGGAGGTTTGAATCCAGCGACCTCTAATTCCTAGATCTCATGTTTAACCACAAGATCAAGGGTTCATTGACACATATAGACATATTTTCTATTTTAATATACAATTTATTGGTATTAAGAAGTAATATTTACTCAACTAATCCTAATATAAAACGTAATATCATTGATGAAATATAATCTTGGTAACATTAAAAATACATACATATGGATTAAGTTATTCAACTAAGCGCCAAAATTCAACTTATTATCAAACACATCTTACTTTATAAACTCAGCTAATTAAGACTTCAACACTTAAATTTCAGGCCTCAAATTTTAGACTTTAGTTCTCGGTTTTACCAAACGCCCATCTTTTTGCCTGAATTTCATAAGTTGGAGATTGATGGTTGGAGAAAAATCGTAAATATATTAGGTACCATACCCATTATAGTTGACCATGCTTTTAATTTTACGTGTATTGTTTTAATGCCTACATTCATGTTTTTAGAGTCTAAAATTTCTCGCATAAATAGTATTGACAATTAGAAAATTAATCCCGAATTCGTGTCTCTCAATTCTCAAATCTTATTCCATTTACAATTTCCATGTTAAAACATGAAAACAACCGGCCCCGAGTTTTGCTGAGTAAACCAACAAGGAGGTCCAGCTTCTTCTTGTTTTATAGTGATACTAATGTAAAAGCTGTCCGGCGCTCGTATACAGGCTCCTGACATTCACATTTTATTTTAAAAGTTTCTTTTTCATAGCCTTGAGAGCTCAAGCCCTGTAAATTCAAGTGATCAACACAACACATTGTCTCCCAGAAAAGAATAGGACTTCTAATTTGTTAAAAGCTATTTCGTGCTTATGCTTCTGTCCATGATCTCCGTCTTGATAGTCCTTGATCTGCTTGGCAGTGAGATTCACCATGAAAATTCAAGAGGGTATCCTGAATTCACCAATAACAAGCCCGTGTGGTGTCCATGGATATGTATGTTGCAAAGCCAGTCAACATGTAGGAGTAGACACTTTTGCAGATGCACTCCGCTTCCGGGTAAGCGTTAACGTGCGTTGTAACTCGGACTCACATCTAACTGCATGCAGGTATTAATCCGAAGAATGTCTTGCCATGCCCTAGTTCAGCCTTCAAGAATTAAGATATATATTTAAGATTAATCTTATATAAGCTAATATTGTACACTGTCAGTTTTGGATGAATGACAACTAATATAAATTTTAACTTGAAATTCAACGTTTGAATATTTTCTGCATTACATGATACATGACCAGTTTTATTACTTATATTATTTTGAGTAAGTTTTATCTAAATAATTCAGTGCCACTTAATTAATTTAAGATACTCTATTTTTTGTTATCAAATACGTCTAAATATATTAAGATTTGAACACATTAAACTTATGTGTTGAATTGGGTTATCAAATAAGGCTATATAGTCTTTTTTTTTTTTGGTAATAAAAGGGACTATATATTGAACCGGAACGGATTTTCTGTCTCACACCCTGTGTCATATCCTGTCCCACTCCTTAGAATCTCGCCAAGTGTCCTTTAATAAACCAAACCCTCAAACAACCCAACTCGAACCATATTAAATTAATTAATCGATTAACCGGACAGAAAACTTAAACCCATTCAATCTCTATAACCAAACCGATTAAAATAAAAACTCTTTAACCAAAATCATAATTTATCAAGAAAAAAAACCCTAAAACCCAAACAACCTCTGTCCTCTCTTCATCATCTTCACCATTCTTTATAACCAAACCGATTAAAATCAAATTGAAGAAAAAGATACAATGGCGAAGCAGGAGCAGCAGCAATGGAATGCTCTTGTAGTAATGGTAGGGGGGGAGCGATTGATAATAGCAGTTGTATTAGCAGAAACAGCTGCAATGGCAATAGCAATAGCAATGGGGGTTTGCAATTGCAGTCTTTTTTCAAATCCATATTTTCCAAGACTAACGACGAAAACAGCTTCAGAGAACCGAGGAGTAAGAGCTTCTTTGTCAAAAGAGACGGCGGTCATTCCGATGACTATGGAAACGACGATGACGGTTCCGCATGGGCTAAATCACATGAAATTGGTCATTTCTTGAATTTGTTCTGCATTGTGGAAAGTCGTCAGATTGGTCATTGGCAAAATCACATGAAATTGATTCTGAGTCTTTGAATCAAGATGGCTGCTTGGGAAGGTCAAGATCTCTTGCAAGGCTTAATGTGAGGACCCATATCTTAATTATTGCAAAATATTTTTAAATTGGTCATTTAAAAGTATTTTTGCATGTGAATTACTCAAGTTTTCCCAAATTGCATGAATTTCTCGAAAATGAGTCTAAACAATTGATTCTTTAAACAATTATTATTTTAATGACAAAATTTATTCGAGTTGAATTATTTATGGTGTTTTTGATTGTTACATATACTTGTCGCATTTGCATCTTTGACTTTTAATAAACCTTATTATTGTTGGTTCTTAGATAAGTAGGTAAAAATAAGTTTAAAGTCGCAAATAAATTAATTGTGCAAAATATTGGGTTATTTGAATTTTTGCCAAGTTAAGTTAATATTTCTTGATGTAGAGTGTGTTATTGCTTTAATATTAATTCCTTGAATTTCAATAGCTAATTTTAAGTATTATTAATGTTAGGTGTTAACGGGAACCTAGAATTAAGGCGAAATCGTTTTAAGTCAAAACTTTTTATAATTACCCGTAGGACGTTGTATTACGATAATTGAATTTTTGCGAGGTTAGTATACTAGTAGGCATTCGAATTACATTTGGGATAAACTTTGGATTCAGTTTAGGATTGAGGGCGTAAGTGGAAATTCGGATAAAACGTGAAAGGACCAAATTAGCCTTTTCCCAAGTCAAATTCACATGCAGCTGTGGGAGAAAATCCTTGAATCAAATCATTTCCAAACACTTCCAATTTCTGCCGGACCATTCCAGCCGATTCCATTTTCTTTATCTGCTCCACCATTCCACCAATCATAAAGCCGGCTCACACCCCACTATCATACTCCAATATATCAACTACATACCACTACAACAATACCTCCATTCCATTTGCCTTTCTACCGTGAGCTGTGAGTGAGCAACTTCATTGGAAATAACGTCCGAGAGGGAGATCCGAGCTTCTCATTGTTTTCTTTCGGCCGTAAGCCAACAAAGTAAAAAAAAAAACAGACCTGCTGCTCATTCTTCATTGTAACCGTGAGCTGGTGAAGGGTCTAAGGACCGAGCTTCCTTCATCCTAGTCGCAAGTTGGAGCAAGGGAGAGGAAGAGCTGGCAGGCGGCATTGCTGAATAGCCGAGAGAAAGGAAAATTTTGCAGCTGCTAGTCGTGTGTGTTAAGCTTCAGGCTGAGGTAATTTCTAGACTTAAATGAGTTGTTTATGGGTTAATGAAGCTGGTTATAAGCATGCATGTGGGGTTGTGCGGTTGGATGACAAAATTAAGTTACAAGAAAACTGATTTGGAAAGAATTGGAGCTGCCGAGAGTTAGAGCTGGAATTGCAGCTTTAGTTTGTTAACTTGTGATTATCTGAGCTTAACCTTGGGCCAATTTGATAGATAGCCTTTTATTTGGTGTTGCATGTGAACCATATGGCCAGGATTTCGGTTGCATGGCTGGAAATTTTCACTAGAAGTTGCTGGACTGCTTAATCAATTTTCCAGTTTGCCGATGGAGTTGTTTTGGGAGTTGTATGAATATTTTAGTATGTGATTTGCTGGAAAGTGTTTGATTCTCTCTTGGTGGTGTGTTTAGCTAACTAAATGCTGGATGATTAAGCCCCGCATGAGATTAATTAGCTGTGTGTAAATCAGAAAAATAAAATGAAACCAAAAGTCTGCTGCAGGCATGTCATCCGTAGTTAGTTGAGCAGATCCTAGAATTTTGAATGAATGTTGTTGGTGACCGACCCTGTTTTGGACTAGAATTTAATAGTAACTTCATTTATTAGTAATGCATGTTAGCTTTGAGTACATAATTCAGTGATTTGGCCAAGGAAAATCCGGATTAATGAGTGACTAAGCTGCTGGAATTTTTCCAGTGTAGCCGAATGAAGAAGAAAAGAATTTTCCAGTTTTCTTTTGCGAATTTTGGGTTTTAAAATTATGTTACAAGCTGTAAATTTTGTGTCGTTGATTAAGAGACCCCGTAAGCATAACAATTACCATTTGCATGATAAGCTGGGAGTGTAAAAGATCGAAGTCTTGTTGCTGGAAAATTTGGTTAATGGCCGAATGAGAAAGGAGCTTGAAATCCTTATATTGGCTTGATAATTGGCTACAATCTTAAGTAAAATGTCTTATAACATCTTGTGCTAGTTTCATGATTATCTTATTGATTGTAACACTTGAAAAACTGGTGTATTGGATCATGAACTAAAACAATTTCTCAAGGAAAATATTTTTCCAGCATGGCCGAATGGGTTGGGACTTTTGGTGGATTTATTTGCTGGATTTGTGCATTATTTTTTTTAGCTTGGTTTGGACAGCTTATAGGCTATACGTTTGGTGTTTCTAGCAAGTAAAAGTTGGACATCTTGGTTTGAAATTTACTGGAATTTTCTTGACTATCGAAACAAGAAAAGAAAATCTGAGTTCCTAAGTGTATTTGTGAGTAAGCTAACCGTGACTTTCTTCTATGCTTGAGTTAAACTTTTAGTTGACTTGTTGTAAGAAATATTTGTTTGATACCAAGAGCTAATGATTGATGAAGCCCTTGGCCATTTGAGTAGTTTTTCCAAGAATTTAATTTTAATAAATTGTTCAAGTAGTTGGCTAAAATGTGCTTGGAAGTTCCCTGGTTTGCGTTTTGGATTGTCTTGATACCTTGGACTTCCTTTGTTGAATTTTATTTGGAATTGAATCTGTGGAGACCTAGGGCTAATGATTGATGAAGCCCTAGTGAAATTGATGTCTGAATTGTGATTTAGCTATTTTGGCAACCAGGAATACAATGTGCAAATAATTTGAAATCGTGAAGTCCGTTTTGGTCTGTTGAATTTGAGTACTTTTAAATCAAGCTTTGTGGAATTATTTTATCTTACTATCAAGTTATAGAGATTGAGAATAGCGCGTTAATATTTAAAATTTAAATGAAAAGTGTAGAAAACTTGCTCGGCAAGGAAACATGATTCTTTTTCACTTATACTCTAGTACTTGAGCTTTTATTGAAAATTTTCTAGTACGAACACATTTTTCACCTTCTCGATTTCCGTGCCAAATTAAGCATTTTACCCTTCTTTTGAAATTGATAGTCCTTGCCACGATTTATCTCGGAAATGGGACTTTTAAATTCCTTTTGGTTTTATACCAATGATTAAGTTAAAACTTCCTATTTCAATTTGTTTGAGCTTGAGGCTTGAGTGTGTGTATCTAAGAGGTTTTCTTTATTCGCCTTAATCGAGCATCTAGGTAATTTGTAATTGTGATTAATCTCAGGTGATTCAGAGGACACCGAGAAGCTCTTTTAATTTCCTGCTTTTGCTCTTGCTTTGCTCCGGATTACGGTGAGGGATTCCAAACTGTTTTGCACAAAATTGCTTCTCGAACTTTTATAACCACTATTTGTATAATTGCTTATATATATATACGTGATGTGACTTGATGAGTGCTTCTTTCATGCCTAAGTGGTCAAATACTTGATGAATCTTGTTCACTTGAATGAAAAGTACTTATTTCTAGGCGAGTGTGTACTTTATCGCACTCGACCTAACTGTTGTTGTATCGCTTAACTGTTCAATATTTCATTGTTTATATGTTATTTGCGTATGCTGTAGGCCATGTGTACTTTATCACATTGGCTGAACAAGGCCTTTTCCCCTTCGTTATCACCTATTCGAGCCAGAAGCGGACTCGGTCGGATAGGTTGATAACCCTGGGCACTGTATTTTGGTATACTCGAGTATTACCACTGGAGGGATAAGGTGATGGCCAGTCAACCGAAGGAGTTACCGATGGGAGTTATAAGGACGGGAAGTGGACCGAGTACTGTATCCTTTTGTGTTTGCTTTACTATTAATACTGTTATTGCTCTCCTAGTTGACATTTCTCGGGTAAGACTCCTCATGAGCATTAATCTCTGAGACGAAGCAATCCTTGTAATGTTCTTCTAGTCGGACGAGCCACTATTTGTTTGACTAAAATTCGTGAAAATATATTTATATGGTCGTTCATTCCAAATGTACGTTAGTGATTTGTAAATGATTTATGAGTTGTACTCATAATAAAGTTGCCAACAAAAGTATTATTTCTACATGTGTTTCCAAAGTAACACTTACGCAATGGTTTATAAATACTTGATTTTCCCTTTTGAAACCTCATTGAGCTTTAGCTCTCCCCCAAAAATATTTTAGTTCTATGCAGGGCTCGAGAAGGATAGTTACTCAAGCACAAGGATTTGGAGTACCGTGGATTATCCTTTATCTGGGTTGTGATTGATTTTCTTTGTGGAATGTAATGGTTATTTTGAAAGATTTGTGAACTTTATGGTATGATGTACTTGTGGTTGAAGTGAATGTAAGTCTCATGACATTTTGGGGATTTTACTTTTGTAAGAATGATTTGATTTGCAAACATAAGATTGTACTTAAGTTGTTATTGTGAAAATTTAGATGAAGTATTGGACTCGTACTTTGGTATGTTGGACTGGTGGATATATTATACTCCGTTTGAGCTTTTAAGAACCATCGATTATATTCATGCTTGAGTTTTGTAGTGAGTCCCGGCGAGTGCTAGGCAGACGGCCCGCCAAACCCTTTGGTTCGCCTTAGGGGGAAGTGGGGTCGTCACACTTAATGCCCAGAAGGAATTCTTGAGGGCAACTGCTCTTTTGTCTGATAGGACATTTTGCACTGAAGAATCCATTCCTGAAGCCTTCAATAAGTTCTTGACTTTGTACCCAAAGTTCCAATGTTCAGAAACAATTGACCAATTGAGAATTGACTTTGTACGGGTTGTTTTCTTATTTTCAAACGCTACATTATTGGGATTCATCTGCATTTCGCTTAAAGGATATTACAGCAAAGCTAAAGCCTGTGCAACGACTGCAAATTGAAAGACAAAACCAACTATACAATCTTAATTCTTCATCACAAAATGCTGTATCTCTCACCTGAAACTATCAATTAAGCATATCCTTTTAACTCATAAAGCCTAGGCTTTGGTGTTATGTATCTTGATAAGAAGGGCAGAAACAAAGCATTGGGAAGTACCAAATAGCATAAAGGAACCAAACTGTAGCCAAAGAAATAGATAAATGCTTATTTAGAGTCAATTGGACACTTTCTCAAGTTGAACAGATTCACTAATGCCACAAAGAGGCCTATTCTTCACAAGAGCAACAACTTCATCCACTTAACCGCTTGTATCAAGCTCTCCTAAAAGCTACGGCATCTTTGAATGATAGCAGTGAAAAACTAGAGCTAATTGAGAGAAAACTCTACTTGTAGTTCATCTCTTTCCAGATGTACAAATGTAAGATTCAAGATCTTTTTTAGGCCAGAATTAAGCCGTAAGTCATCTCAAACCTGTCAACATCTAATCTCTTTCAAGGCTAGAAAAGTTGAGAACCAAATTGAACATATTAAATTAGTTGATGAATAAAAAATATAGAAAGATCTGTTGAGCTTGGAGGTCAATCAAAGGATTGTCATTTATCAACAACAGTAAGAAACAAATTTTTCTGATGTCTGAGAAAATGTAGCAACCAATTTAAATCTGCTTCTGCTTATCCAAGCCCAAAAGCAATTAACAAAGTCAATAATCTCCAAACTCAGAAACACATGGTGGAATTGAAGGATCAAATGATACCTACCAGTTCTTTTATACATTCCATACAACACAAAGCTAGCATACACAAAAAGTTGAAAGATACAAAACATTAAGATATCTCATGAGGATCAAATGATACCTACCAGTTTTTTAATACATTCCATACTACAACAAAAGGCTAGTATAAACAAAAAGCTGTGGAGTGTTTCATATATAAAAAGTCATAAGAAAAAAATTACCTTAATGATCTTCACTTACAGGAATTATCTATAGATATTCAGAAATTTGATGAAGCTCTTAAGAAAATTTTTAAGTTTTTCATTTGTTTAATAATAGGCACTCAATTATCTTGTGTTGTGTTAGGTTTACCTGTTGTTTGGTTCCAGGACAAAATATCAATTCCCTTATATTACTTGATGCTTATTATTGCTTTTTGTTTTATGGTCTCTCTGGGAAATATAGACTAAACAAAAAGGGCCAAACTAGCTTGGAGTGAAGCTCTTACTCCTCGGTTCTCTGAAGCTGTTTTCGTCGTTAGTCTTGGAAAATATGGATTTGAAAAAAGACTGCAATTGCAAACCCCCATTGCTATTGCTATTGCCATTGCAGCTGTTTCTGCTAATACAATTGCTATTATCAATCGCTCCCCCCCCCTACCATTACTACAAGCATTCCATTGCTGCTGCTCCTGCTTCGCCATTGTATCTTTTTTCTTCAATTTGATTTTAATCGGTTTGGTTATAAAGAATGGTGAAGATGATGAAGAGAGGACAGAGGTTGTTTGGGTTTTAGGGTTTTTTTTCTTGATAAATTATGATTTTGGTTAAAGAGTTTTTATTTTAATCGGTTTGGTTATAGAGATGAATGGGTTTAAGTTTTCTCCGTTAATCGATTAATTATTTAATATGTCCGAGTTGGGTTGTTTGAGGGTTTGGTTTATTAAGGGACACTTGGTGAGATTCTAAGGAGTGGGACAGGATGTGACACAGGGTGTGGACAGAAGATCCGTTCCGATATTGAACAAACTTAAGTTATAGGTACAAAACGAGGGAAACAAATTCCCTTAAGATCTGCATCTACTAGATTTCTCAAAGCATAAGGAATACTTATCATAGCATACAAAATTCACGTCTTGTTGAGCACCCAATTTTGCCAATCTGTCAGCACACTGGTTTGCTTCTCGATAAGCATGTCTAAGTGTGACTTTCGGCAGAGCAGAGATCAGGAACCTGCAATCAGAGATAATTGAAGCATACTCATGAGTTGAGGTATCTGCAGATTTAAGCAAGTGTAGAGCAGTTTTAGCATCAACTTCTAGTTCAACATTTTGCAAGTTTAGAGAGGAAGCTAAGGACAGTCCATCCCTTATCCCCCACAACTCAGCAAGAATATTGGTAGCATGTCCCAGATTTCTGCTAAACCCAGCTACCCAGTGTCCTAGGTGATTTCTGATCAACCCACCTGATCCAGCTGGACCCGAATTCCCTATGGAAGACCCATCAGTATTGATTTTGAAACAAGAAGGTTCAGGGGGAATCCAGTTAATGAGCACTTCTGTTCTAGGATGTACTATGTTCTGAATAGGTCCTAAAAAGGAGTATTCAGTCACCATTGCTAGAGTATTGTGCAGAATGGAGAAGAGGTTAGATGGTTCAAAAACAGCCTTGTTTCTGGTAATCCAAAGATTCCAGCAAGCAAAAGAGATAATAGTACCCCAGGGGATTCCATAAAATGGAGAAATATGCTTTGACAGACAGCCAGTTTTAAGCCAAACTGTAAAATCCAGATCAAATGAAGTGGGAATGTTGAGGCTTTGCCAAAAGGAGGAAGCATGAGGGCAATATCTAAGAACATGAGCTGAGTCTTCACAGGAATGGTTGCAGCAAGGGCAAAAAGAGTCAAGAATGATTTTTCTCTTAAGGAGAAGTGCCTTAGAAGGCAGTCTATTTTGGCAAGCTAGCCAAAGGAAATGTTTAATCTTGGACTTTGTTTTGACCTTCCAAACCCAAGGCCACAGTTCAAAATCCCCTTGGGGGGGCTTTTTCTTTAGATCTTGCTCTAAAATGAGAAGGGCAGATTTGGCAGAGAAAGATCCATTTGCGTTGGTTTTCCATCTTAGAGTATCAAATTGATTACTCATTAACTGCCTCAGGATGCTTTGAATGAATCTCCAAATATTGTCTGGGAGTTCAAAAGAGAGAGAAGAAAAATCCCAAGCATCAAAGTCTCCAAAAATTTGTTTGATTTTCATTTTGTTTTCTGCTTGGGTAAGTGGCCCAGAGATCATTGATCTAAGGGAGCCTCTACCGGTCCAGTCATCCCACAATAGAAGAATGTCCTTCCCATTTCTGACGTTCCACATGATGCCTTGGTTAAACAACTCTAATCCTTTTTGCAAGGATTTTTTATTGATGGATCCATTTCCTCTTTTCAGAGTGAGGTTATGGCTGGAGGTAGTACTATTGTTGTCAATATAACAATGTTGTAAAATCAGAGACCATAGGCTTCTAGGTTCCTTGACTAGTCTCCAACAGAGTCCAGCAAGAAGCACAGTGTTGTTAACAGAAGCCTTTCTGAGTCCTAGGCCACCCAAAGTTTTAGGTTTGCACACAGAATCCCAATTTACTAAATGAAGTTTTTTCTTCTCATCAGTGGTGCCCCAGAGGAAATTTCTTTGGATTTCATCAAGCTCATTACACAATGAGGCAGCTAGGGGAGCTGCTTGACTATAATATATAGGCAAGGCTGCAACTTGTTGGATAATAGTTTTTCTTCCAGCAAAAGAAATTAAATTTGCCTTCCAACCAGCCAGCTTTTTTCGCATCTTTTCCAAATGAATTTGTAGGAGGTAATGAATGTTTGAGAAGTTTGTGGAACTCACCTACAATTAATCATATTACATTTCCAAGTATTTTATGTTGTTTAGCATTCAATTATGATTGAGGATTATGAATAATTATACTATAGATGAGCAAGGTTCATAGAAGAAATAGATAATACTCCCTCCATCTGATTGTGCTGATATCATATTTCTGCCTTTTACATGAAATGCATGCTATCTTGAGAAAGTCATTATCTAATTTTTACTCTTTTTTCATGCACTCTTATTCGTTATCCCTACGTGGAAGATATGTGCTGTACCACTCAAATTCCAATTTGGAGGTTAATGTTGTCAAAGACTTGAACAACCATATCTTATCTATCAAAACATTACTCAAAAAAAGTTGGATTCAAGAATGAAACTTTAGGATAAAGAGAAAGTACTCTAGAATTATTTAAAGGTAGCGTACTCTAGAATTATTTAAAGGCCCAATTTCTTGTTATTACTTAAAAACATTGTTTCTTCACTGAACAGTGCTCTGGTTTATTACTTGGAAAATGTTGTAGTAACTATAGTTATGGTAACTAAATAGTTTTTACTTGATATAACAGGTTATTATATTTTTAGCGACCATTTGATTACCTATTGGCACAAGAAGAAGATCATAGTAATGGTTTTCTATCTCACTAAGGTACCTTGTTCTAACGTAAAAGAACAGAAATTCTTCGCTGAAAGCAAAAAGAAATAGCACATTGAGGATCGTTGAAGGAAATTGAAACAAACTCTTGACATGCATGAACAAATTCAAAGTTGAGTTGAGGAAAAAAAGGAGACAAAACTGATGTGGTATTTGGAATTGGGGCGTCAGAGATGGAGATGAGAGAGTTTAGAATGAAGAAAAAAGAAAGGATAGAGATTGATAAGCATGTTACTGATGATAAAGAGATAGAACCTTTTTCATTTGAGTGCTGCTATTGTTAATAACTGAAACGGCGTGCAGGCTACTGAGGAGAGGAGATGGTGTGGTATTTTGGATCCATTCAAAGGAAGTTGCAAATGATTCTCAAGATCAATCAAGATGAAACAGCTGCCTGCTATGGTGTAGGTGAAAAGACTAATTTTTGGTTCTTGATTTCTACTTTTTGGTTTACTTTTCTTCCCTTTCCTTTATTAAGAATTGAGCTATAAGTGTGTGATTTGAATTTTGGGGAAACGCTATTTCCTTTACGGCAACTAGGGATTGAAGATGGATGGGAGAAGCAGCAGCTTTTGGACAAGAATGCCCTTGCAATTTCTTTGATTCAAGAATTTTTAGAGATTGTAATTACAAAAAGAAGAATTTTCAGAAATTGTAACCATCTTATAATTTGATTTAATAAATTTGATATTTGTGCAAGTTTTCTTGTCTTTTATTTTAGGCAATGAAATTTGTGCTTATAGTTAGATACAAATATGGTAAAATATCCCTCATATGTATGTCATGGATATTTGAGACTTTCAGTAAAAAAAAAATTTGTTGTTAAAATAACATTATATCATAGTGTGCTAATTATTTTAGAACCGTTTTATACGCGAACTAAATTTAATTTAAATTATACAATAGATTATATGTGCAAGTGATTTTCATTTAAATGTGAAATCTCATTTTTATGAACAATCTCCCAAGGAAAAAAGTCCAGATCATACTGATTTTATTATATTAATTGTTATACTAATTTTGTCATTTTTATCGTTATACTATTTCTTATTTTGTTTGGGCTTTAACTGTCATTAATTCTTGTGTTCCAGATGTAAATTTGTTAAAACTTTATCATCTTATTATATTCATAGGTGTTAAATTATAAAATTGTGATATATAAACAAGTGATATTCTATATATAACTAAGAAAATTTGTTGTTATTTGTTATCCAAACTTTCAAACTTTTTAAAAATTGAAAATGATTAAAAACTTATACTATGAAAAATTTTTATTACATATTTTACAAAGTTATGTGAAAAGTGAAACTACTTTTCATAGTATTTTAAAATATATAAATAAAAAATTTTTTAAATATATAAATATTTAAATTATTTAAATATATAAATATATTTAAATTATACCTATAATTATGTATTATATAAGTATATTACGAGTACTTACTAACTAAGGTACTAAGTTTTAATCATTAATAAAACATCTTATTGTTATTTCAAATAAATTTCCTAATACTAGTTTGAGATAAGTTTTTAATATAAAATAGTACATGTGTTCCATAAATCAGTAAGTTTTGATCATTAATTAAATTTACCATGTTATCAGTAAGAATTACTGTTTATGTATAAAAACTTACTATTACTTGAACTAAACTTACTCTCTAAAAAGTAAATTTGGGATATAAAGTAGTAATTTATTTATTTAAAAAGTAAGTTTAATATTTATTCCAATTTACCTTTTGAGATATAAAAGTTACTAATTTATTACGATTAACTTACTATTTTAGATAGGAAACTTACTTCTTTATTTTTAGGTATTATCCTATTTTGGTGGATAGGCCAATAAGTAATTAAATGGTTATCATAACTATCGTTACTAAAGCATTGTCCTTATTAATAAACATTAATATCCTCTATCCTCAATTTCAATCTGAATACTGAATATAGCACTATTCTTTTGCTACTTGTTTTGGATAAAAGTTAATTTTAATATAATTAAAACAAAAGAATTGAAAATTCAAAAGTTTGAGAAAATTTTCGCTCAAAAATCATGGATGTCGCACATAAAATCACACAAATTGCATCATTCCAGATTAATTTACATGTCATCCTAACTGAATGTATGCATATGTACACTTTAACAAAATAACAGGAATG
Source organism: Coffea eugenioides (assembly GCF_003713205.1). Classification (NCBI taxonomy): domain Eukaryota; kingdom Viridiplantae; phylum Streptophyta; class Magnoliopsida; order Gentianales; family Rubiaceae; genus Coffea; species Coffea eugenioides. Next base: position 46,529 of record NW_020862467.1, on the reverse strand, counting down.
TTCCTAAACAATTATACTCTTGTTGAGACACAAAAATACAAAAATACAAAATTTTGAATAAATAACATCAAAACAGGGGCCAAAACAAGAGATGAAAATTATTTAAAAAATTGAAATTCAAAATCGAGCTAAACCAACCCTTACATGTAATGGCTAGAGCTTCCTTTTGTGTGATAGAGAGATTGATGAGTGGAACTGTAGTAGATTTTGTCGAACAGCAAAGTGAAAACAAGTAAGGAGTCTAAAGAGGGATTTTTACAGTAGATTTCATGGAAAAAATGATGGATCAAGAGCTGACACAGTAGGGCAATTGAGAGCAAGATCGGAAGGAGAAACGTTTAGGAAGAGACAGCGGTGGGAGAGGTTGTTTAATTAATGATGGATTAATAATTACCTCTTCAATGAGACAAATTGGCAAAATTAATAACTACTTTGACTGATTTTCAATGTGATGGACAAATAATATTGGTGACACATAATAATAGCCTGTTTGACACATAACATTGGTGAATCACCATACATGACATTGCGAATCACCACACGTAAAGAAGGTAAGTAAAGGGTTGAATCCATTTACTATTGCGAGTCTGCCTGAGAAAGAAGGAAAGGAATTTTGCTTCGATTTTGCCCTTAAAACTATGGACTGTGAGGTTTCTTGGTCAAAAATATTGAGCAAAAATGAGCTCTGAAAAAAAATTGGCAAAATTTTATCTATAAGGACTACTTTGACTGATTTTGAATGTGATAGACAAAAAAGTAGATATAACTAGATTCCAATCTTTTTGTCTTATGCGCACGGTGCCGTACTGGTGATCAAATTCTGCCCAATTCCCAATTATGAAACTTTAGCGAGTGCAACTTCACAAAAGGTGAAGAAAATGGCATGGAATTTAGATTGGAAAAGGGTAAAAATGATTAAAAAAAAAAAAGCATTGGTGAATCACCACACATAATATTGCGAGTCTGTCTAACAAAGAAGGAAAGTATTGCAAATCACAACACATAATATTGTGGCACATAATGTTGGCGACACATAATAATAGTCTGTCTAACACATAACATTGGGGAATCACCACACATAATATTGCGAATCACCACATATAAAGAAGGAAAGTAAAGGCTTGAATCCATTTGACTATTGTGAGTCTGTCTGAGAATGAAGAAACGAATTTTGCTTCCATTTTGCCCTTGAAATTATGGACGGTGAGGTTTTTCTGGTCAAAAAAATTGAGCAAAAATGAGCTCTGAGACAAAATTGACAAAATTTTATCTATAAGGGACTACTTTGACTGATTTTGAATGTGATGAATAAATAATATTGGTGACACATAATAATAGTCTGTCTGACACATAACATTGGTGAATCACCACACATAATATTGCGAATCACCACACATAAAGAAGGAAAGTAAAGGCTTGAATCCATTTGACTATTGCGAGTCTGTCTGAGAAAGGAGGAAACGAATTTTGCTTCCATTTTGCCCTTGAAATTATGGACTGTGAGGTTTTTTTGGTAAAAAAAATTGAGCAAAAATGAGCTCTGAGACAACATTGGCAAAATTTTATCTATAAGGGACTACTTTGACTGATTTTGAATGTGATGGACAAATAATATTGGTGACACATAATAATAGTCTGTCTGACACATAACATTGGTGAATCACCACACATAACATTGCGAATCACCATACGTAAAGAAGGAAAGCAAAGGTTAGAATCCATTTACTATTGCGAGTCTGTCTGAGAAAGAAGGAAACGAATTTTGCTTCCATTTTGCCCTTGAAATTATGGACTCTGAGGTTTTTTTTGGTCAAAAAAATTGAGCAAAAATGAGCTCTGAGACAAAATTGGCAAAATTTTATCTATAAGGGACTACTTTGACTGATTTTGACTGTGATGGACAAATAATATTGGTGACACATAATAATAGTCTGTCTGACACATAACATTGGTGAATCACCACACATAATATTACGAATCACCACACATAAAGAAGGAAAGTAAAGGCTTGAATCCATTTGACTATTGCGAGTTTGTATGAGAAAGGAGGAAACGAATTTTGTTTCCATTTTGCCCTTGAAATTATGGACTGTGAGGTTTTTTTGGTCAAAAAAATTGAGCAAAAATGAGCTCTAAGACAAAATTGGCAAAATTTTATCTATAAGGGACTACTTTGACTGATTTTGAATGTGATGGACAAATAATATTGGTGACACATAATAATAGTCTATCTGACACATAACATTGGTGAATCACCACACATAACATTGCGAATCACCACACGTAAAGAAGAAAAGTAAAAGCTAGAATCCATTTACTATTGTGAGTCTGCCTGAGAAAGAAGGAAACGAATTTTGCTTTCATTTTACCCTTAAAATTATGGACTGTGAGGTTTTTTGGTCAAAAAAATTAAGCAAAAATGAGCTCTGAGAAAAAATTGGCAAAATTTTATCTATAAGGACTACTTTGACTGATTTTGAATGTGACAGACAAAAAAGTAGATATAACTAGATTCCAATCTTTTGTCTTATGCGCACGGTGCCGTACTGGTGATCAAACCACAAAAAAAGAAAAAAAAAAACGCTGGACACAAAAAAAAGGGGATCTTCTTCTTCCATTACAGTACATCGGATTGATACGAGAGATTTCAGTTGTTTAATGAACCCGCTACTCAAAACTCAAGTTTTAATTGTACAGTACAATAGTAATATTTTGATGATTCACTTTCTAAAGTCGTATATATATATTTTTTTCTTTTTAATTTCCATGACAATTTAATTTAGTGGCTTTTCTTGTTTTGGGCTCAGTCAATTGTCAGGGAATAGAAAGGGATAAAAGTTTTATGCAGTATTCCAAGTACTGGCGTAGATCAACGTCAACCTTCGGGCTCTAACTAGCCAAAAAAAAAAAAAACCCCAGAATACTTCTCTGCCTTTTGATATAACGAATAAAAATAAAAATAAAAACAAAAAAGAACCTAACCTGGGGAAGAAGCATCTCCGTTTTATGTGTACTACTCATCGTTTTGTCAATCGTGACATTAACGTAATTGCATTCGCATCCGCCAATTCCTGATACCGATCGTCATTGCTGAAAGAATAATATCCCCAGAAAAAAAAAATTTTTTTGACTGACCAAATCTTGACTTAAATAATACCAATATTCCATCATTAGTCGTCGTCCAGCAGCAAAGTCAAAATTTTCCTGAAACTTTAAAGAACAGGTACTCACCCACCAATCCGACGTCTCTTGCAAGCTTCGTAGCTCCTATAAATAGTACTAAATATACTTCAAGAACTTCACCCCCTAACTATTCTGCAAAGCGAAATTTTTAGCTTATTTTTGTGCTAAAAAGATTTGAAAAAAGAAAAAGGGTTCGAGAGAAAACTAGCCATGGCAGCAAGTGATGTAAAGCTTCTTGGTGCACGTCCGAGCCCATTCGTGAACCGGGTTCAGGTTGCCCTCAACCTCAAGTCAATAGACTATGAATTCATCCCACAAAACTTGGCAGAGAAAAGCGAGCTCCTTCTTAAATCTAATCCTGTTCACAAGAAGGTCCCAGTACTCATCCATGTGATCAGCCCATCTCCGAGTCACTTGTGATTGTGCAGTACGTTGATGAGGTCTGGTCTGGTCCTCCCTCTCTCCTTCCTGCTGATCCCTATGACCGCGCCACTGCTCGCTTTTGGCCGCTTACATTGATGAAAAGGTACCACTAAAAGCTCTCTGCTTCATCACTCACTCCCCTCTTTTCAACATCATATATATATATATATATGATACTTTTTCTGCATATTCTTCAGTTATCATGTAGTACTACTACATTATAAGAAAAAAAGAGTCAATGGGTTTAATAAATGTGGCAGTGGTCTCCATTGGTGCGGAATCTTATAAATGCAACGGACGAGCAGTCAAAAGCAGCTGCAGCGGAGAAAGTATTTGAAGGCTTAAAATTGTTGGAGGATGCATTTGTGAATTCAAGCAAAGGGAAGGGCTTCTTTGGTGGAGAAAAATTAGGCTTCCTTGATGTTGTTCTGGGTTGCTACTTGGGATGGGTAAGGGCTGCAGAAATAATTACAGGTTTGAAAATACTGGACGAAACCAAGACAGCAGCCCTGGTGGGATGGGCTGAGAGGTTTACTTCTAATAAAGCTGTTGATGGTGTTATACCGGAGCCTGAGGAACTCGTTAACTTTATGAAAATGCAAGCTAGGGCCGCTGCTGCTGCTGATGCTTCTTCAAAGTGAAAAAGGCGCATCTTTTAATGAGCCCATGAATGATGGCCCGAGTGGTCATCATTTTTTCATTTTTTTTTTCTTTTTTGTTGTTGTTTGGACTGTGCGAGAATAGTTGTAATGGGGAAGCTTCCTTTCCCAAATGAAAGTTGTAATGGGAGAGCTTCCTTTCATGAATGGAAGTTCTCTCTTTTTTTAAAAAAAAAAAATTATTTCTTCTGATTCCAATTTCGAGGGATGACATATGAAACGGTTTTTTTTTTTTTGGTTACATTGCACCTTGCTGAAACTTAAAATCAAATTATTTCTTTTCTTTTCTTTTTATAAATTGATTATCGAATCTGGAAGAAGATTAGAAAGGAAATTTGATTAAAGTGGGGAGGGGGTCAAGAACTTAGCACAAGGCATTAAGTGCGACTTGAAGTAGAAATATGTAAGTAAACTGGTGTTGCTGCACTTTGTGGCCCAAACTAGGACATTTCACCGTGTCCAACCGTTCTATAAGCCTTCTAAGTAATTCTGCGCAATGTAACGTATTTGCCCATTAACCAATAAGTGGTACAATGAAAGGTACAGCTTTGTATTCTTGGACATCCATGTGAGGACTTATATATTTGTTTATAATTTCTTTTATTTTTGAATAAGTTAATTTATAATTTCCTCAATACTAATTTACTTGCCTTAGTAGGTGTAACAAATAATATAGTTGAGAGTTTTACTTTTACTTTTATAGTTGATGCATGCTAGGGTTTAAGGTATATAATGGTAGTGTGATTAATTGGTAAGGTGTATGCAATAAATTTGGTGGATGAGAGTGGGTATTAAGTAAGGGAAAGTATGTGATTAAAAGTGTTAAGAGTAAATTAGTGAGTCATAAGTTAAAAATACAAGTGAGACAAAGAAATAGATTTGAACAGACTTGCGCTGCTTGTTACCGGCTAGAGACACTACTCGAACTAACAAAGAACACAAGTGAGCCGAAGAAATAGGTTTGAACCAACTTGCACTGCTTGTTACCGGTTAGAGACACTACTTGACCAAGATTTTCTTTCCTTAATCTTCTTATTTCCCTTTTATTTTCCTTCCCTAAATTTTTTGGGGTGTTGGCCAAAAATTTTGACCAAAAAAGAGAGAAACAGAAAAGAAAGAAAAGGAAAAAAATGGAAGGTGACAAGTGTTGGCAATCAAGGCCAACTTTTACCAAAAACCTTTCTTCCATTTCACTAAAATTTCCTTCATTTTTCTATCATCTTGGCCGACCAAAAGAGAGAGAGAAAGAGAGAACAAAACTTCAATTTTCATCTTGATTTTGCCTTGATTTGGTGAGGAATCAATAAGAACTACAAATCTAATCCGAACAAACTTGCAACAAGGTGACAAAGAAACTTGAGGTGAAGTGATTTTGCATAGGCAGCCTTGGTTTTGTGTTTTTCCTTGAGGTTTGAAGGTATTAAACTAAGAAACTCACTTTCTCTTTTTTATCTTGCATTTTATTGGATAGATGACTTGAACATGGAAGTTTTATGGAAGATATCATGGATTTGTGAAATTGGTGGAATTTTTCAACTTTGGTTTGTATTTTTTAGCCATGAAATGATAGTATCTAGCTTTGGTATGGACTTGAGAGTGTTTATATGCAGATTTTTAACTTTAGTATTAATTTTTAGCTTCAAAATAGAATGTTTCAGTTTTAATTACAAATTTCCAGTTTAGGTTTTCAAAATTTCAGCTTGGGTATAGTTGTTTATATATTAAATATATGTTGAATTTGGTTAGTCGTTGTAACCTAGAATAGGTACCAATTGTTTCCTATTACTTGTGGTTTCGATTTGGGCTGTTTTGCCATGAAACTTAGTTTGGAAAATTAGAGGAAAAGTTAGGGCAAAATAGGGGAAATGCTGTCCGTTTGTTTTCTTGTGACTTGAGTGAGTGAAAATGATATTGGAGTTGTGATTTTTGGTTGATTCGAACTTAGTTTGTTTAGGGTGTTTGAGTTTTCATTGGTAGGGATATGTAAGCTGAAATTTTGCCAAAAAACTATATATTTTAAAAGGAGAAAGTAATGGCCACATTAACCAATATTTTTTAGTTGCATATCAAGTTATAAACTTAAAAGTTTCATTTGTTTCTTTACCAAAACCAAAAGAAGGGGCATGTATTTTCTAGGGTTTATCAAGTATTATGATTACCATTTAAATGAATTCTATTTACTTGATTTTCTTTGAAATTAATAAACGAAGGTCATATATCTTGAAACCCTATTTGATTACATGTTGCTATACGACATTTTATCGCAGATTTTGACTCTAGTCAGGGGGCTGGACCTAAACTTGAATTTGACAAGCAGTGAATCATTGGTGAGTGTCTCCAATTGCATGATGGAACTTGATACTTGAATGCAATGCTTTCTTAATATGATTGGACAGTACTTGACTTGTTTGGTTGGGCAATAGTATACTTTATCGCACTTGCCCTAATTTGACTAATTACTATACACTGGTTATGAATGGTTTGATGTATATGTGTATAACTTGAATACTATTTGGGATTCCAACCCTATTGATTAGTTGGTCGAATCGAGCCAGCAAGGACTTGGTCAAGGAGACTGGCGAACCATAGGTACTGTTTACTGCTTATTATATGTTCACTGGATGTGGTCCACTGGATTCAGTTTACTCAAGTAATACCATCACTGTTAATGTTGGGATTCGAGTCCAGTAGGAGGTTTGATTGATGGACTGAGATGGGAGAAAAGTGGCGCTCTACTGGATTTACTGCTGCACTTCTAGGGTTGACAGAGTGTCAACCGATCCAAGACTGCAACGATCGGATTAGCTCGCAAGGGCAAACCATATCCTTTTAGATATGAAGTGCTAATGTTTCCTCTTATGAACGTTTACTTCTTTTTAGATTTAAAATTTAAATTATGCATATTTGTCACTTGTTACTTGGTCTGCATGGTGTCTCGAAACCTCACTGAGTTATGGCTCATTTCGTTAATTTTGTTTTCCTTACAGGAGATGCAAGCCTGGGTGAGAGGCTGGATGTTGTCTAGACCTTTTGACTTTTGTATTTTGTAATAGCATTAGTGATCGATTAGGTTAGGAGTTCAACTAGAACTTGTATCTTTTGTTACCTTTGGATATGTATGGATATTTGAGATAGCCAAGTATGTAAATGTACATTTTAAGTTTGGGAGCTGCTCTCTCTTTTACTTTTGAAATTGCTTGAATGAATCCTGACGAAAGTTAAGCAAGCGATCCGCTAAACCCTAGAGTACGCTCTAGGGAGAGGTGGTGTCATCACAGTCCACATATTTTACATATGCTTTAATTAGGCGGAAATGCCCGAGCATCGCGAGGGTGTTTGATACATGTGATTAAAGAAGATTTTTTAGGTGCTTGTGGTGAGTAAGTAAATGAAAATAAAAATAAGATGACAACGCATATGAAAATCATTATGAAATGCCGAGTGTAAAGGCTAAAAAATTAATGCAATCCTGAAAGCAAAAAGGGCGAAAACTGAAGAATGTGAATGAGGAAGAATTGAAAGAGTTATAACTGATACTCAGACAATAACTCAGCAGTATACCCACGTCTTGATATAATTATTAGTGTTTCAGACAATTGAAATAGAGTTATACTGCAATTACTGAGGTTATCAGCAATGTGGCTCTATTTTAATTACATAATAACCCTATTTTAGTAATTGCACAAAAACACAAGCTTATAAGAATTGGACCAAATAAACAAATGATTGCCATATAAGTTCACATTCCACAAATACCCACACGTGTCTATAAATTCAAACTTTAAATGTACAAACATGGGGGCTTTAATGTAAAAACATCCAAACACATGCTGCAATCAGTTGCACCAAAAACTTGAAAAAAGCAACACATTTTCCAAATTCCTAAATGCCTCCATCTATGAGGTTGAATTTCAACTCCCTCTTTGACCAAAACTCAATCTTATATAGTACAAGGATACCAATGCGCTCAAAAACTTTATAACCCATTGTCATTAATTGTGCTTGGATTGAGATGATATGAGAAAAAATAATTTATTTCACAAATTTCAATCACCTTTTTATTTTTCCAATCATTTTTTTTATCCCACATACATCACATCACAAAAAAAGTGCTACAATAATTATTTCAAAATAAATCATCTAAATAAACTCATATCCAAACAAACTCATTTTTCCCTCCTTTTCAAATTTTCCCTACTAAACAACTATGGCATTATTGCATACAATTTTTAAAGGATTAACTCTACTTTCCATCATTAAACTTGTATTACTTTCTCCCTTTGTACCCTAACATTCAATTGATGAACATTTTGCACTTTAAACTCTTAATTTTGCATACTTTGAACCTTCAACTTTCAAGTTTGTCCCAAGGTTTGTAAAATCGGGATTCTATATAGGATCGATTTTAGTTTCACAGAATCGGATCATAGGATCGTAAGATCCCACCAAAATCTCTTAAATTTACTAAATTAATGAATTTGAAATTCATATACCATTTTGTACATCCTAAAAGATATCAAATAAATGAGTTACTCATAAATATATAGCATTTTTTAACTTGTTGTCTGACAAGTACTAAAGAAGAGAACATAAACAGTTATCTGTCATGATTTCAAGTCTTAAAACCAAATCCTTTATAGTTTACACAATCATAATTTCAAATATAAAATAATCATCAACCTCCACAAATAGCTTTGAACCTGTTTAATGGATCCATAGAATTCTAAATAGATTTAAACCTGTTTAATGGGATTCCACTCCTCTATATTTCTTTAATTTGTTTTGCTTTTTTTTTATATCAGAAGAGGGCAAGATGAATCTATTTTTAACACGCATTTATGCTTTTGGTCCTTTAGAAAAGGTCTAGACAAATGAAAATTGTTTTAGGCAACAAGTATTACTAGAAAGTCCACTGAATGAAGATATCAAAGTAGGACATTTGGCATTCCTTTTGCAATAACTAATTTATGTAAATTTGGAGTATTTTGCACTTAGACATAATGCCTTTGTGAAATATTGTTGAATATGATACTTGTCAGATCCAAATCCACACATGGGACATTTAGCTTAGGGTGATGTGTTTGTCATTACAGTTGATTCAGTTAGTATGTTGAGCGAGGCTTGCAGCACATGGTAACTCTCCATTTGAGGATTTTAAGGTCCTTTACATATGTTTAAATTGTTTATTTGTTTCTAGTTCAAAGCTTGTTGCTATAGGAAGCCTGTTTATGTTATTGGGACGGAGCGGTGTAAGTGGAAGTTTGCAGACTTTCACAAATCTCTGCGAGATCAAGGAGTTGTTCGACCATTTACCGCTGAAGAAGATGTGAGTTATCTATTACTACAACCTCAGTCCGTGGTTATCATAAGTAGAAGGAATTGGGAAGCATTATGAACTTCTAAAATCTAATGGCTCCATTTTTTTCTTTTTTTGGGGTGCGTGGGGGTGTGGGGCAGAGTTATTTGACACTTGCTTTTGGTCCCATTTTTCCTTCATCGAGCGGTGGTTTGATGGATAAACTGGTTTCGGGCAGCGGTGGAGAAGAACTGAAGAAATGAAAAGTGAAAGTGTGAAACAGAGGACTGAGGAGTCGTCAGAGGAGAACATGAGAGAATGGGAGCTTTTTTGACTTTTTGAGGCAAAAATTGCAATTAAAGGCTGCAATTCTTTGATAAATTACAAACCTACCCCAAATATTTTCATTTACTTGTAAAATGGAGTCTCATATTTCACAAATTTGCAAAAAATTGTAGGATCGAAGTAGGATCATGCGATCGTACGATTTTACATGATTCTACCGATCCCACTCGATTCTACATAGGTTAAGGAAATTTGCGACTCTGCATACAATCCGGATCGATTTTAAGAATTATAGTCGTTCATTGTATTAGGTTGGGTAGATCTCAACCATCCAATCTTCTATTGGATGATGACATGGACCTCCTATCCACCGTCCCCGTGTCCACCTCGAGTGGATGATCCTAGCTCCACCAGGAGCAATTAAACCTGTACGATAGAAGAAGTGGACTGATGAGGAATAATGGAACCTTCGGACTTGGGAACTCTTTCGATCAAGGTGGTGGACCCCACATACACAGCAATATGTGTAGAAATGTAATGTATGTATGGTATGATTACATGAAACTCCCGGAACTAGGCCAGCAACCGGGACACAGATATGGAAACAAATGCAGAGTTTCTTCCATTAACATTGACAGAAGCGTGCTGATTGGCAGTGATACTGCTTTGATGGACGATGGCTATGGGGCCCACCAATGGCATATTGGGCCTATTCATTGTTCTGGACCGTAAGCCTAGTGACCAGCATAAGCCCACCTTCCAGGACGTATTTGGTGAGGTCACAGGAACTCATGGATCTAAAGTGGATCTTCACGTTCGCAATGACATGCTGAGCCATTTTTGCATGTTGATGAGGGAGAAGATCATCGTGAAGGGGTGTAATGATAGTAGTAGGATATCCATTAATCGATACACTGCATTATTCGGAAAGAATAAATTCGTTACTAAGTTTAAGGATTATGGAAACTTGATTGATGGTCGCCATAGTAATGTGAAGGAGAATGCTCTGATGTTGTACATAGTATGGGAGAGCTTATGCGGTTATCCCGTGGTTGTGAATATTAACAGCTGGATGATGTATAATCATTAATAAAGTATAAATTATCGTTTAATTGAATGTTATCGTTTAAATATGCAAGGAAATTGTTCAAATGAGCGATAATAGAAAAATAAGCGAGTGTCTTTGTAATATTATAAGGCGCTCAAAAATTGATACGGATCGTATGCAGAGTCGCAAATTGCCTTAACTTGTGTAGAATCGAGTGGGATTGGTAGAATCATGTAAAATCATACGATCCCACGATCCTACTTCGATCCTACAAGTTTTTGCAGATTTGTGAAATACGAGGCTCCATTTTGCAAGTAAATGAAAATATTTGGGGTAGGTTTGTAATTTATCAAAGAATTGCAGCCTTTAATTGCAACTTTTGCCTCAAAAAGTCAAAAAAGCTCCCATTCTCTCATGTTCTCCTCTGATGGCTCCTCAGTCCTTTGTTTCACACTTTCACTTTTCACTTCTTCAGTTCTTCTCCACCGCTGCCCGAAACTAGTTTATCCATCAAACCACCACTCGATGAAGGAAAAATGGGACCAAAAGCAAGTATCAAATAACTCTGCCCCACACCCCCACACACCCCAAAAAAAGAAAAAAATAGAGCCATCAGATTTTAGAAGTTCATAATGCTTCCCAATTCCTTCTACTTAAGATAACCACGGACTAAGGTTGCAGTAATAGATAACTCGCATCTTTTTCACCGGTAAATGGTCGAACAACTCCTTGATCTCGCAGAGATTTGTGAAAGTTTGCAAACTTCCACTTCCACCGCTCCGTCCCAATAACATAAACAGGCTACCTGTAGCAACAAGCTTTGAACTATAAATAAATAAACAATTTAAACATACGTAAAGGACCTTAAAATCCTCAAATAGAGAGTTACCCTGTGCTGCAAGCCTCGCTCAACATACTAACTGAATCAGCTGTAATGACAAACGCATCACCCTAAGCTAAATGTCCCATATGTGAATTTGGATCTGTCAAGTATCATATACGACAATATTTCACAAAGGCATGATGTCCAAGTGCAAAAGACTCCAAATTTACATAAATTAGATATTGCAAAAGGAATGCCAAATGTCCTACTTTGATATCTTCATTTAGTGGACTTTCTAGTAATACCTGTTGCCTAAAACAATTTTCATTTGTCTAGACCTTTTCTAAAGAACCAAAAGCATAAATGCGTGTTAAAAATAGATTCATCTTGCCCTCTTCTGATATAAAAAAAAGCAAAACAAATTAAAGAAATATGGAGGAGTGGAATCCCATTAAACAGGTTCAAATCTATTTAGAATTCTATGGATCCATTAAACAGGTTCAAAGCTATTTGTGGAGGTTGATGATTATTTTATATTTGAAATTATGATTGCGTAAACTGTAAAGCATTTGGTTTTAAGACTTGAAATCATGACAGATAATTGTTTATGTTCTCTTCTTTAGTACTTGTGTGAGACCCCGAAAATTTTCTTATTTTCTAGGCATTTATTTTAGTCTTTTGGGCTCAATTTAGTATTTTCTTTATTATATGAATTTTCTGGAAATTTTTATGAGAAAATACAATTTTTTTAAAATCATTTTCTGAAATAAGTCATTTTCTGTGGTAATGGTGGTGTATAGTGGATGTGCGACCCACTAGTGCGCTAAGTGCGGTAAATGTGATTACTGTGGAGGACTTTTGATATACAGGGATTATATTATATGGTATTATGAGCTAATTAGAAATTAGCTAGTTTAATTAAGCATCGCAAGACAAGGAAGTGAGATAAGCTTGAAAGGGCCACATGTTGCATTTCTATTGGGAGTTGGAATTTGACTAGTCTTCCTCACCTTTCCTAAACTTAATTTTGACCCAAAATCATCCTTATTTTCTTCATCTTGGCCGGCCAACCTTGGAGAGAAAAGAGAGAGAGTTCTTCAACTTTTGCTTCATCTTCTTGCTTAAATCTTGGAATCCAACCATTAATCTCCCAAATTTCTCCATAAAACCTACTTGCTAGGAAGGATTGAAGTGCTTGGTGGAGTTGTTTGGAAGGGAAAGACTCTAGGCTACCTTGTCTCTTGTGTTTGTAAGGTGAGTGGTTAAGAAATTGTCTCTTTGTTGGTTATAATGTGAAATTAGTAGGTGTTAGTAGTTAAAGATGCAATTTTATGGAGTATTTCATGAATTATTGATGGGCTTGGCCAATTTGTCTATTTATTGGGAATATTTCTGTTTTATATGGTATAGTATGGTTGGCTATGGAATGATGGTATTATAGTGAGTTAATTGGAGCATTTATACGTTAATGGTGGTTGGTTATAGGAAATTTCAGCTTATGTGAGCAAATTTCAGATTTTAGGGTTTCAATTGGGGCTTTACTATGGTTGGCTCTTACACTTGCAATTGATAGAGATTTGAGGGTATTGTGACCCTAATGAGATGAATGGAATAGCCTATGAATTGCACTTGTACTTGTGTTCATTTGGATGTGGGTTGTTAGGTTGGAAATGTGAAAATTTAAGGGGAAGTGCTGCCCAATTGATAAGGAATGTGGGTAATCTTGAATTGAGAGGGATTTGAGTAGAAATGGAAGGATCTTGGAGTTGTTCACGTTCCACACTATTGTCACCCCATTTCACTTTTGGTATATTATACTATTGTCACCCCATGTCACGTTCGAGTCTCAATCGTGCTTTTCTTGCTTGTTTTAGGTCGTACCGGTGATCCGGGGCCTACGTCTGAAGCAAACGTGTGAATTTTCTTGATTACTTCGGTGAGTGTACCACTATATAGTTTACTGTTTAAAGGACTGTTTATACGTGTTATGTGAACTTGAATGATGTGAACGGGACGTACTTTATCACTCTTGATTCCTTATCTATGTTGCTATTACTATTAAACTGTGCACTTATATGAGTATCATGTGACATTGGCTGGGGCTATGCCCGATTATTACTGTGAAATCTGAGCTCATTTCCTTAGGTCGTTATTCGAGTCGAGCCGGCAAGGGCTTGGGCCAATCGATAACGAACCTTGGGACCACTGTTAGTCGAGTGGAGTGTTAACTCCTCGACTATATGATATACTCGAGTATTACCTTTTGTTACTGTGAGGTGTTCGGGCCCGGTAAGGGGGTGATCGGTGGAAGGAAGGGGTGTAAAGTGGAATCTATGGTCTTGTTTCTCTCTTCAATGGTTGACGGAGTGTCAACGGGTATGATCAAGTACGGCAATTGGAAAACGGTTCTTGAAAACCGACCGTATCCTTTTATATGTGGTTATTATGATGAAAGAACTTATGTGTTTGTTGGCCATGCATAGCTATACTTGTGAGTCTTTTGATATCTCACGAGTGTAAGCTCACCCCCGTTATTTTGTTTTCCATACAGGAACATTTTTGGAACCAAGTTTTGAGAAAATGAGTTGAGCTAGTTAGGCATTTTGTTCTTTTGGATAGCTCCTCGATTGTTTTGGAAAAACCTTGATGTATTTGATTCCAAGTATACTTTTGAGCTGTATATTGTAAATGTGGGATCGATAATTGTATTCCTCATATGTATATGACGTAGAGGTGTTGTGGTATGTACATATCAAGTTGGTGATTACATGCTCTATGTGTTTGGCTTGGATTGAGATGAGTGCGGAATTTGAACGAAGGAAGATAACATTTTGGGTGGGACACTGTTCGCAAATCCGGCCAAGAATCCGGTAAAGTTTTGGCCGGATACAAGGCCGGATATGCAGGGGGAAAAGAAAAAATTTGGGTTATGGCCTCTGGCCGCAATTCGGCCAGGGCAATTCGGCCAGTTTCTAGCCGGATTACCGGTCGGATTGACAGGGGATTTCAACCCCTTTGGAGTTGGCCACTGCCCCCCATCCGGCCAAGAATCCGGCCGGATAGTGACGTGGCCGGCACTATTCACTTGCGGCAAATTTTCGTTTCTTCATTTTCGCGCCCGTTTAACCGTTCGAACGTTATATTATTATTCGTGGTGATATCTATTGTGTGTGAAAGACTTAATAAGCTCCGATAGTTTGTTTTCTTGGATTTTCTTTCGCTAGTTAGCTAGGTTGTGTGTGTTGTGACTCCGTAGTCCTGGTGAGAGTTGGGCAGGCGGTCCGTCGAACCTTTTGGTTCGCCTTAGGGGAAGATGGGGCCGTCACAACTTATCAGACAGCAAGTCAAAAAATGCTATATATTTATGAGTAACTTATTTATTTGATATCTTTTAGGATGTACAAAATGGTATATGAATTTCAAATTCATTAATTTAGTAAATTTAAGAGCTTTTGGTAGGATCTTACGATCCTACGATCCGATTCTGTGAAACTAAAATCGATCCTACATAGAATCCCGATTTTACAAACCTTGGGACAAACTTGAAAGTTGAAGGTTCAAAGTCTACAAAATTAAGAGTTTAAAGTGCAAAATGTTCAACAATTGAATGTTAGGATACAAAGTGAGAAAGTAATACAAGTTTAACGATGGAAAGTTGAGTTAATCCTTTAAAAAATTGTATGCAATAATGCCTTAGTTGTTTAGTAGGAAAAAATGAGTTTGTTTGGATAGGAGTTTATTTAGATGATTTATTTTGAAATAATTATTGTAACACTTTTTTGTGATATGATGTATGTGAGATAAAAAATGATTGAAAAAATAAAAAGGTGATTGGAATTTATGAAATAAATTATTTTTTCTTATATCATTCAATCCAAGCACACTTAATGACAATGGGTTATAAAGTTTTTGAGCGCATTGGTATCCTCGTACTATATAAGATTGAGTTTTGGTCAAAGAGGGAGTTGAATTTCAACCGCATAGAAGGAGACATTTTAGGAATTTGGAAAATGTGTTACTTTATTCAAGTTTTTGGTTCAACTGATTGCAGCATGTGTTTGGATGTTTTTACATTAAAACCCCCATGTTTGTACATTTAAAGTTTGAATTTATAGACACATGTGGATATTTGTGGAATGTGGGCTTATTCGGCGATCATTTGTGTATTTGGTCCAATTCATATAAGCATGTGTTTTTGTGCAATTACTAAAATAGGGTTATTATGTAATTAAAATAGAGCCACGTTGCTGATAACCTCAGTAATTGCACTATAACTCCATTTCAATTGTCTGAAACACTAATAATTATATCAACAGCTGCTTTCCTATATCTGAAACTCAGCCGTTTGAAACAGCTTCTCTACCAGCAATAAAACACTATTTACATCCCAATTAAATGGCCAATAGCATGGGTATACTACTGAGGTATTGTTTGAGTATCAGTTGTGACTCTTTCAATTCTTCCTCATTCACATTCTTCAGTTTTCGCCCTTTTTGCTTTCAGGATTGCATTAATTTTTTAGCCTTTACACTCGGCATTTCATAATGATTTTCATATGCGTTGTCATCTTATTTTTATTTTCATTTACTTACTCACCACAAGCACCTAAAAAATCTTCTTTAATCACATGTATCAAACACCCTCACGATGCTCGGGCATTTCCGCCTAATTAAAGCATATGTAAAATATGTGGACTGTGATGACACCACCTCTCCCTAGAGCGTACTCTAGGGTTTAGCGGATCGCTTGCTTAACTTTCGTCAGGACTCATTCAAGCAATTTCAAAAGTAAAAGAGGGACCAGCTCCCAAACTTAAAATGTACATTTACATACTTGGTTATCTCAAGTATCCATACATATCCAAAGGTAACAAAAGATACAAGTTCTAGTTGAACTCCTAACCTAATCGATCACTAATGCTATTACAAAATACAAAAGTCAAAAGGTCTAGACAACATCCAGCCTCTCACCCAGGCTTGCATCTCCTGTAAGGAAAACAAAATTAACGAAATGAGCCATAACTCAGTGAGGTTTCGAGACACCATGCAGACCAAGTAACAAGTGACAAATATGCATAATTTAAATTTTAAATCTAAAAAGAAGTAAACGTTCATAAGAGGAAACATTAGCACTTCATATCTAAAAGGATATGGTTTGCCCTTGCGAGCTAATCCGATCGTTGCAGTCTTGGATCGGTTGACACTCTGTCAACCCTAGAAGTGCAGCAGTAAATCCAGTAGAGCGCCACTTTTCTCCCATCTCAGTCCATCAATCAAACCTCCTACTGGACTCGAATCCCAACATTAACAGTGATGGTATTACTTGAGTAAACTGAATCCAGTGGACCACATCCAGTGAACATATAATAAGCAGTAAACAGTACCTATGGTTCGCCAGTCTCCTTGACCAAGTCCTTGCTGGCTCGATTCGACCAACTAATCAATAGGGTTGGAATCCCAAATAGTATTCAAGTTATACACATATACATCAAACCATTCATAACCAGTGTATAGTAATTAGTCAAATTAGGGCAAGTGCGATAAAGTATACTATTGCCCAACCAAACAAGTCAAGTACTGTCCAATCATATTAAGAAAGCATTGCATTCAAGTATCAAGTTCCATCATGCAATTGGAGACACTCACCAATGATTCACTGCTTGTCAAATTCAAGTTTAGGTCCAGCCCCCTGACTAGAGTCAAAATCTGCGATAAAATGTCGTATAGCAACATGTAATCAAATAGGGTTTCAAGATATATGACCTTCGTTTATTAATTTCAAAGAAAATCAAGTAAATAGAATTCATTTAAATGGTAATCATAATACTTGATAAACCCTAGAAAATACATGCCCCTTCTTTTGGTTTTGGTAAAGAAACAAATGAAACTTTTAAGTTTATAACTTGATATGCAACTAAAAAATATTGGTTAATGTGGCCATTACTTTCTCCTTTTAAAATATATAGTTTTTTGGCAAAATTTCAGCTTACATATCCCTACCAATGAAAACTCAAACACCCTAAACAAACTAAGTTCGAATCAACCAAAAATCACAACTCCAATATCATTTTCACTCACTCAAGTCACAAGAAAACAAACGGACAGCATTTCCCCTATTTTGCCCTAACTTTTCCTCTAATTTTCCAAACTAAGTTTCATGGCAAAACAGCCCAAATCGAAACCACAAGTAATAGGAAACAATTGGTACCTATTCTAGGTTACAACGACTAACCAAATTCAACATATATTTAATATATAAACAACTATACCCAAGCTGAAATTTTGAAAACCTAAACTGGAAATTTGTAATTAAAACTGAAACATTCTATTTTGAAGCTAAAAATTAATACTAAAGTTAAAAATCTGCATATAAACACTCTCAAGTCCATACCAAAGCTAGATACTATCATTTCATGGCTAAAAAATACAAACCAAAGTTGAAAAATTCCACCAATTTCACAAATCCATGATATCTTCCATAAAACTTCCATGTTCAAGTCATCTATCCAATAAAATGCAAGATAAAAAAGAGAAAGTGAGTTTCTTAGTTTAATACCTTCAAACCTCAAGGAAAAACACAAAACCAAGGCTGCCTATGCAAAATCACTTCACCTCAAGTTTCTTTGTCACCTTGTTGCAAGTTTGTTCGGATTAGATTTGTAGTTCTTATTGATTCCTCACCAAATCAAGGCAAAATCAAGATGAAAATTGAAGTTTTGTTCTCTCTTTCTCTCTCTCTTTTGGTCGGCCAAGATGATAGAAAAATGAAGGAAATTTTAGTGAAATGGAAGAAAGGTTTTTGGTAAAAGTTGGCCTTGATTGCCAACACTTGTCACCTTCCATTTTTTTCCTTTTCTTTCTTTTCTGTTTCTCTCTTTTTTGGTCAAAATTTTTGGCCAACACCCCAAAAAATTTAGGGAAGGAAAATAAAAGGGAAATAAGAAGATTAAGGAAAGAAAATCTTGGTCAAGTAGTGTCTCTAACCGGTAACAAGCAGTGCAAGTTGGTTCAAACCTATTTCTTCGGCTCACTTGTGTTCTTTGTTAGTTCGAGTAGTGTCTCTAGCCGGTAACAAGCAGCGCAAGTCTGTTCAAATCTATTTCTTTGTCTCACTTGTATTTTTAACTTATGACTCACTAATTTACTCTTAACACTTTTAATCACATACTTTCCCTTACTTAATACCCACTCTCATCCACCAAATTTATTGCATACACCTTACCAATTAATCACACTACCATTATATACCTTAAACCCTAGCATGCATCAACTATAAAAGTAAAAGTAAAACTCTCAACTATATTATTTGTTACACCTACTAAGGCAAGTAAATTAGTATTGAGGAAATTATAAATTAACTTATTCAAAAATAAAAGAAATTATAAACAAATATATAAGTCCTCACATGGATGTCCAAGAATACAAAGCTGTACCTTTCATTGTACCACTTATTGGTTAATGGGCAAATACGTTACATTGCGCAGAATTACTTAGAAGGCTTATAGAACGGTTGGACACGGTGAAATGTCCTAGTTTGGGCCACAAAGTGCAGCAACACCAGTTTACTTACATATTTCTACTTCAAGTCGCACTTAATGCCTTGTGCTAAGTTCTTGACCCCCTCCCCACTTTAATCAAATTTCCTTTCTAATCTTCTTCCAGATTCGATAATCAATTTATAAAAAGAAAAGAAAAGAAATAATTTGATTTTAAGTTTCAGCAAGGTGCAATGTAACCAAAAAAAAAAAAACCGTTTCATATGTCATCCCTCGAAATTGGAATCAGAAGAAATAATTTTTTTTTTTTAAAAAAAGAGAGAACTTCCATTCATGAAAGGAAGCTCTCCCATTACAACTTTCATTTGGGAAAGGAAGCTTCCCCATTACAACTATTCTCGCACAGTCCAAACAACAACAAAAAAGAAAAAAAAAATGAAAAAATGATGACCACTCGGGCCATCATTCATGGGCTCATTAAAAGATGCGCCTTTTTCACTTTGAAGAAGCATCAGCAGCAGCAGCGGCCCTAGCTTGCATTTTCATAAAGTTAACAAGTTCCTCAGGCTCCGGTATAACACCATCAACAGCTTTATTAGAAGTAAACCTCTCAGCCCATCCCACCAGGGCTGCTGTCTTGGTTTCGTCCAGTATTTTCAAACCTGTAATTATTTCTCCAGCCCTTACCCATCCCAAGTAGCAACCCAGAACAACATCAAGGAAGCCTAATTTTTCTCCACCAAAGAAGCCCTTCCCTTTGCTTGAATTCACAAATGCATCCTCCAACAATTTTAAGCCTTCAAATACTTTCTCCGCTGCAGCTGCTTTTGACTGCTCGTCCGTTGCATTTATAAGATTCCGCACCAATGGAGACCACTGCCACATTTATTAAACCCATTGACTCTTTTTTTCTTATAATGTAGTAGTACTACATGATAACTGAAGAATATGCAGAAAAAGTATCATATATATATATATATATATGATGTTGAAAAGAGGGGAGTGAGTGATGAAGCAGAGAGCTTTTAGTGGTACCTTTTCATCAATGTAAGCGGCCCAAAAGCGAGCAGTGGCGCGGTCATAGGGATCAGCAGGAAGGAGAGAGGGAGGACCAGACCAGACCTCATCAACGTACTGCACAATCACAAGTGACTCGGAGATGGGCTGATCACCATGGATGAGTACTGGGACCTTCTTGTGAACAGGATTAGATTTAAGAAGGAGCTCGCTTTTCTCTGCCAAGTTTTGTGGGATGAATTCATAGTCTATTGACTTGAGGTTGAGGGCAACCTGAACCCGGTTCACGAATGGGCTCGGACGTGCACCAAGAAGCTTTACATCACTTGCTGCCATGGCTAGTTTTCTCTCGAACCCTTTTTCTTTTTTCAAATCTTTTTAGCACAAAAATAAGCTAAAAATTTCGCTTTGCAGAATAGTTAGGGGGTGAAGTTCTTGAAGTATATTTAGTACTATTTATAGGAGCTACGAAGCTTGCAAGAGACGTCGGATTGGTGGGTGAGTACCTGTTCTTTAAAGTTTCAGGAAAATTTTGACTTTGCTGCTGGACGACGACTAATGATGGAATATTGGTATTATTTAAGTCAAGATTTGGTCAGTCAAAAAAATTTTTTTTTTCTGGGGATATTATTCTTTCAGCAATGACGATCGGTATCAGGAATTGGCGGATGCGAATGCAATTACGTTAATGTCACGTTGACAAAACGATGAGTAGTACACATAAAACGGAGATGCTTCTTCCCCAGGTTAGGTTCTTTTTTGTTTTTATTTTTATTTTTATTCGTTATATCAAAAGGCAGAGAAGTATTCTGGGGTTTTTTTTTTTTTGGCTAGTTAGAGCCCGAAGGTTGACGTTGATCTACGCCAGTACTTGGAATACTGCATAAAACTTTTATCCCTTTCTATTCCCTGACAATTGACTGAGCCCAAAACAAGAAAAGCCACTAAATTAAATTGTCATGGAAATTAAAAAGAAAAAAATATATATATACGACTTTAGAAAGTGAATCATCAAAATATTACTATTGTACTGTACAATTAAAACTTGAGTTTTGAGTAGCGGGTTCATTAAACAACTGAAATCTCTCGTATCAATCCGATGTACTGTAATGGAAGAAGAAGATCCCCTTTTTTTTGTGTCCAGCGTTTTTTTTTTTCTTTTTTTGTGGTTTGATCACCAGTACGGCACCGTGCGCATAAGACAAAAGATTGGAATCTAGTTATATCTACTTTTTTGTCTGTCACATTCAAAATCAGTCAAAGTAGTCCTTATAGATAAAATTTTGCCAATTTTTTCTCAGAGCTCATTTTTGCTTAATTTTTTTGGGTTAATATCAGAAACCTCCCTTGAGGTTTCTTCTAATCACATCTAGTACCCCCCATGTTTTTGAAATCACACTTAGCACCCCTGGCAGTAGGATGTGACAGGTTGTCCTGATCAAAAGGTGAGAAATTACCCAAAAACCACCAACACCAGGCAAATTTTTAAGCGGGGAAATGCTGGAAAAAAATAATGAAAAAGAAAAATTATTGGAAACCAGAAAATAACAAAAATGCCATTGTTTTGGCGCACAATTTGAGCGCCATTTTCTGCATATATAACCATGATAACCATAAAAGCTTTCACAAGTAAGACAACTTGAAAGGTAAGTTGTACTTTTTTTTTTTAAACTCAAAATTGCTTATGTGCTGGTAGAATTAGGAAGAGATTGCTGATGATTAGTTGCAAATTAGTGCAGTGATGAAGGAATATAGAACCTATGTAGTTGAAAGCGTCGTTTTTGGGTGGAAGGAAAAGTTCGAGTGCATTTGAAGTCGTGGATTTTCAGCTTAACCTTCAATTTTGGATTCAACAAAACAGGTAAGCTTCACAGGCTGTCCTTGCATATTAAATTTGAAAATAGTACTCTTGATGTTTTTGATCTTGTCAAAATGAAGCCATGAGTGATTGTTTTTTTATCACAGAGAGCAGCTTTTGTTGTGACCATGTGATATTCGTTGATTTTGACTAATGTTATGAACAAGCTAGCAAGTTTATGTTATGGATATTGACAAAATTGAGATCTGATACTATGTTCCGTAGCATATATGATGGTTGTTTCAATAGAGTATTTATGAAACTTAGAAAATAGCTTCAGCTAATGGCATGATCATGGTGATCAATAGCTATGTTGAGTGGTTGTTTGATATTGCACTAGAAATGTTGAAAACTTTCTTGTGTATTGCTCAATAATAGTGCATTTAAGGGTAGAAATGCTCTGATGTATACATGAACATGTCTTTTTCTGTGTGTGCTGTATTAATCTTGCAGTGAGTAGGAACTAAAAAATTTCTAAATTGGGATATGTAGGATGGCATCTATGGTTGCTCATGACATTGTTATTCACTACTTGGGAAAGGCTAGTAGAATTCCCAACATTGATCCTGATAAGTACTCGTACATCGATCTACTTAATGATGCATCTGAAACGGCATTGAATGCTATGCCTGGAAATCTGAATTTGCTACTTCATATGAGATGTTTGATCCCTAAAACTGAGACCTTTATGGAAATAGTTGATGACAAATCAATGCTTGAGATGTTTAAAGTCCATCAAAATGATCTTGTTATCAACTTGCATGTGTTTGACATGGACATAATCCCAGAATTAGAGGGTAATATGCATGATGATCAGAATCCTGAAGCAAGCCAAGAAAACTTAGGGCCTCAAAACAATGCATATCAAAATTTGGCAAATAGTAAGAATGAGAGGGAAATATATGACTCTAGCTCTGATGAGTCTTGGAAACAACCAATGGAGAAGGACTTAGATGACATGTTGGATGATGAGAGATTGTCACTGTCATCTACCGACAACAATAACATGGACTTTTCTGATTTTGAGGAACATGAAGATGCTGCAATTGTACGTGACTCTGAAACAGATGATGAAACTGATCCATTGAAAAAAGTGATGAGGTCCAAAATGTGGATATATAACCCTAAAGAAGAAATAGAATTTCAGAAAAGACAGTTATTTACTAGTGTTGATGCTTTCCGGGCATGTTTAAAGGATTATGCCATTGAGAAAGGATTTCCATTGGTGAGGGTAAAAAATGAAAGGACTAGATGCACTGCCAAATGTGGTTCTGAGGGCTGCAACTGGAGAATCCATGCATCCCCTGTTGCTAACACAACTATATTCATGGTAAAAACTTATAATCCAGAGCACACATGTGTCATGAGCAGGAAAAATACTGAAGCAACATCTGATTGGATGGCAAAGAAACTGATTGCTGTATTGAGAGAGCATCCAGAGATGTCAACTAAGGGTATAATAGCTGAGATGAAGAAATTTGGTGTCGAACCAAATAGGATGCAGGTATATAGGGCCAGAGACAAAGCATTGGATGAGATTGAAGGTTCGCATGCACTGTCATATGCAAAACTCCCAAAATATGCTATATTGGTGAGGCAATCCAATCCTGGTAGCATAGTTAAAATTCACTTTGATAGGCCTAATATGCTGGTTGAACCTAGATTCTTGAGACTCTTTATCAGCTTCAAGGCACAAAAAGACGGCTTCCTTACTAGTTGTAGGCCATTTGTAGGATTTGATGGATGTCACCTAAAAGGTTCCTTTGGTGGTATGTTGCTCACAGCTGTTGCTTTAGATGGGAACAACAGCTTGTTTCCCCTTGCTTTTGCAATTGTAGAGTGTGAGAATAAAGAGACATGGAGCTGGTTTTTTCACTTCTTTGAGCATCATTTTGGACCATTTCCGAACAATATGCCATTGGCATTTATGAGTGATAGGCAGAAGGTGAGTTACTTATTTTCTTTGCAAGAAAATATTCCTGTTTTGTGGTGGTGCACAATGTCTAAAATGATTTCATTGTTAATGAACTTTGCAGGGATTGAACCTTGCATACGAAGAAATAGTTCCAGCAGCTGTTGGTAGGTATTGCTGCTGGCATATATACAACAACTTCAAGCTCAACTTTCCAGGATTAATGCTTAGGAGATATTTCTGGCAAGCAGTAAAGAGTTTTGATTCTATTGGACACAATGAAGCAATGGACATCATTAAGGACCTGAACATTGAAGCTTGGAAGTACTTAATGAAGATTCCAAAATTTGCTTGGGCTAGGCATGCTTTCTCGATTGCTATCAAGTGTGATCATGTGACCAACAACTTCACAGAATCCTTTAATGCATGTGTTGATAATTTAAGAGGAAAAAGTATACTTACACTTGTTGAAGGATTGCGAAGGAAAATGATGAACAAGTTGCACAAAAGGTATCAAAAAGCCACAACATGGACAGCTGCTGTCACTCCTAAAATTGTGAAGAAGTTAAAGGAGATTGGAAATGCATCAAGGAAATGTGAGCTAATGATGGCCAGTGAGTATGTATTTGAAGTAGGAGATGTTGACAGGACATACATTGTGAAATTGGAGGAAAAGGAATGTGATTGTGGGGTATTTCAATTGACTGGGCTTCCTTGCAAGCATGCTGTATTAGGGATTATTTATAGAAGGGAAAGTCTGGTTAAATACTGTGATCAAGCATTTTCATTAGAGATGTACTTGAAATGCTATTCTTCAATGATCCACCCAATACCACATGAGAAAAGATGGCCTTCAATGGAGAATGTGACACCAAAAACACTATTGCCACCACTACGTAGGAAGGCACCAGGAAGACCAAAGAAAAACAGAAAAAGAGGACCTGATGAAGAACATGCATCAGTTCATACACAAAGGTCAACCACATTAAAATGCTCTAAGTGTGGTTTATTTGGCCACAACAAAAGAACATGCAAAAGAGAACCAGGAACCTCTACAAGGACCAATACTAGTTCTACTCACGGGGTAATGCTTTTAGAAACTGAAGTTTCTACTTTTAATCATCGCAACAATATGCATAGTGCAATGATATGCATACATTTGGAATGGTTATTGGTACTTTGACCCACTTGTGCATCTCCTTGCAAGCTGCAATGGGTTTGTAATTTTATCTATATGACTAATACTAATTTGCTTATAAACACCTTACACGGGGTGATTTATGAGGTACAATCAGTTTACAAATATGTACATTATGTTAGATCTTAATTACTTGATTATGTATATCTATAAAAGGTAGTGTAATGGTACGCATAATTTGGAATGGTTATTTAGCCCTTTGATCAATTTATGCATCTCCTTATAGTAGATGTGTAATTTTGCTTGTATGAGTAGTCCTTGCTTGTTTATGAGTACTTTACAAGGGGTGATGTATGAGGTACGATCAGTTTACAAAAATGTACATTATGTTAGATGTTAGTTACTTGACTGTGTATATCTATAAAAGGTAGTGCATGTATACGCATAAATTTCGAATGGTTATTTAGCCCTTTGATCAATTTGTGCATCTCCCTATAGTAGATGTGTAATTTTACTTGTATGAGTAGTTCTTGCTTATCTGTGAGTACTTTACACAGGGTGATTTATGAGGTACAATCAGTTTACAAAAATATACATCACGTTAGGTGTTAGTTACTTGACTATGTATACATATAAAAGAAACCAAATTTGTCCTGATAATCACAAAATATTAGCTAACTTGTGGGAGCTAGATAATTATATGCTCAATTTTGAAGTTGTTACATTGCAGGGTGCTCTAAGGAGAGGAAAGCCTAGTAGAGGCATAGCTAACACGGGATTGGCAGGGGCTGTGCTTTGGGTAACTAAGTTCAATCTGATCATCTGATCATGTACCAAAGTATATATGTTGCACATATTATTAACTTGTTTATCATGTCTTCTGTGATCTAGGATCATGTACAAGGAAATGTGCCAGTGGTTGTTTCAAGTCAGGGGAGTAATCCAAGTTTTCGCCAACAAGATGTAGCTGTCAATGTGCAAGTTAATTTGCAGGCTAGCACAAGCACTTCTACTAAGAGGGTAAGCATTATAATGTCATACATTGCTGCTGCAAAATTCAGAACTAGTGCACTACTGGAGTAATTTAAAGTTTTGTTGCAAAAAAGTTTAAATTGTTCTTTTCTGATGCAAAGAGGAAGGCCTTCAATGAAAACCAATGCTGCTGTAAACAAGCAAGGTATAATTCCCTTTGTACCAAATGCTCAAGCTACTCTAAATGGTGGATCTCAAGCTGAAACTTCTGTTAGCATTAATACTGCTACAATAGTGGCCTCTAACACTATTACCAGCAGTTTCTCTATGATGTTTTGAGAGTGCTAAAGGTTCCCTGCAATCCTTGCTTTTGGTATCTGAAGTAGTTTAGGTACTAGTCTTCTTAGCTCCCAGCAATACTGAAGCAATGTTAGCTTTTGTGGACAATTTTTTGATAAGTGGTGCAATGTGCATCTGATTTATATTTCCTGCCACTTATGGTGCTGTTTGACTAATCTTAGAACTACTTGTGTATAGTTTTGTGCATTGCAATCCTCACCATCTAAACAACTAGTTGTAGATGGTGTTTTTGTTCAGAATTGGATTGCAATATAAGGCTTACGTATCATGTTACTAGACTGATCCAATGTAGTATCATGGACTATGTAATTAGTGGAGAAGGGGAAGGGATGGTTACTGCCGTTAAAGGAAGTATAATTACTCGCTATTGTTCTAGTGTTACAACGTGTACAAATGATGTTACACCGTGTGGGACGGTTACTACTGTTAAAGGTAGTATAATTACTCGTTGTTGTTTTAGTGTTACAACGTGTACAAATGATGTTACACCGTGTGGGACGGTTACTAATGTTAAAGGTAGTATAATTACTCGCTGTTGTTCTAGTGTTACAACTTGTACAAATGATGTTACACCGTGTGCAAAATGCACACAAGCTTCCGGAGTGCAAACGTTCCGGCCCCAGGTCCATAATTAGTTATGCATCTCTATATCGCCAAAATCTCTGATAATTAGTTATAACATTCTTTTTATTACACTTTTACACCCTTAGCTTCTAAATTAATATCATATGCCTATTTATTTCTATTTTTATCTTCTAAAATTTACTAATCATTTTGGGCTTTGGGTAAAAGTGGAACAAAAATAAAGTCTCTCTCCTACAATTCATTTTTTACTACCATTTTCAAATAGAAGGGCTGACAAGATACCAAAGTTGTCATTCCAGGGGTGCTAAGTGTGATTTCAAAAACATGGGGGGTGCTAGATGTGATTAGAAGAAACCTCAAGGGAGGTTTCTGATATTAACCCAATTTTTTGGGTTAATTCTACTTTGTCCCCCCAAACTTTGGACGATTACCCACTTAAGTCCCTAAACTTCAAAATGGGACACTTAAGTCCCTAAATTTATAAATACCTCCCACTTAAGGAAAATTGTTAACAAATCATGAATGCCGTTGGTGGTCGAAGTGTCCCATTTTATGAGGGTTTAGGGATTAAAGTGTCCCATTTTATAAGTTCAGGGACTTAAGTGGGAGGTATTTATAAGTTTAGGGACTTAAGTGTCCCATTTTGAAGTTTAGGGACTTAAGTGGATAATCGTCCAAAGTTTGGGGGGACAAAGTGGAATTAACCCCAATTTTTTTGACCAAAAAACCTCACAGTCCATAATTTTAAGGGTAAAATGAAAGCAAAATTCGTTTCCTTCTTTCTCAGGCAGACTCACAATAGTAAATGGATTCTAGCTTTTACTTTTCTTCTTTACGTGTGGTGATTCGCAATGTTATGTGTGGTGATTCACCAATGTTATGTGTCAGATAGACTATTATTATGTGTCACCAATATTATTTGTCCATCACATTCAAAATCAGTCAAAGTAGTCCCTTATAGATAAAATTTTGCCAATTTTGTCTTAGAGCTCATTTTTGCTCAATTTTTTTGACCAAAAAAACCTCACAGTCCATAATTTCAAGGGCAAAATGGAAACAAAATTCGTTTCCTCCTTTCTCATACAAACTCGCAATAGTCAAATGGATTCAAGCCTTTACTTTCCTTCTTTATGTGTGGTGATTCGTAATATTATGTGTGGTGATTCACCAATGTTATGTGTCAGACAGACTATTATTATGTGTCACCAATATTATTTGTCCATCACAGTCAAAATCAGTCAAAGTAGTCCCTTATAGATAAAATTTTGCCAATTTTGTCTCAGAGCTCATTTTTGCTCAATTTTTTTGACCAAAAAAAACCTCAGAGTCCATAATTTCAAGGGCAAAATGGAAGCAAAATTCGTTTCCTTCTTTCTCAGACAGACTCGCAATAGTAAATGGATTCTAACCTTTGCTTTCCTTCTTTACGTATGGTGATTCGCAATGTTATGTGTGGTGATTCACCAATGTTATGTGTCAGACAGACTATTATTATGTGTCACCAATATTATTTGTCCATCACATTCAAAATCAGTCAAAGTAGTCCCTTATAGATAAAATTTTGCCAATGTTGTCTCAGAGCTCATTTTTGCTCAATTTTTTTTACCAAAAAAACCTCACAGTCCATAATTTCAAGGGCAAAATGGAAGCAAAATTCGTTTCCTCCTTTCTCAGACAGACTCGCAATAGTCAAATGGATTCAAGCCTTTACTTTCCTTCTTTATGTGTGGTGATTCGCAATATTATGTGTGGTGATTCACCAATGTTATGTGTCAGACAGACTATTATTATGTGTCACCAATATTATTTATTCATCACATTCAAAATCAGTCAAAGTAGTCCCTTATAGATAAAATTATGTCAATTTTGTCTCAGAGCTCATTTTTGCTCAATTTTTTTGACCAGAAAAACCTCACCGTCCATAATTTCAAGGGCAAAATGGAAGCAAAATTCGTTTCTTCTTTCTCAGACAGACTCACAATAGTCAAATGGATTCAAGCCTTTACTTTCCTTCTTTATGTGTGGTGATTCGCAATATTATGTGTGGTGATTCCCCAATGTTATGTGTTAGACAGACTATTATTATGTGTCGCCAACATTATGTGCCACAATATTATGTGTTGTGATTTGCAATACTTTCCTTCTTTGTTAGACAGACTCGCAATATTATGTGTGGTGATTCACCAATGCTTTTTTTTTTTAATCATTTTTACCCTTTTCCAATCTAAATTCCATGCCATTTTCTTCACCTTTTGTGAAGTTGCACTCGCTAAAGTTTCATAATTGGGAATTGGGCTTTGGTTGCTTAAGAATTAGAAATAGGTTTTAATGGCCAAAAGTGGGGAGGGCGGTCAAGTGTGTATGTGTGTTTCCTTTTTTTTTTTTCTATGATAGGAAACAAATTTTGTTTCCATTATGCCCTTGCAATTGTAGGCACATGAGGTAGGCATGCATTTTTGGTCAGAAAACTGGGTAAAAAAAAATTGTAGGGCCAAATGCACAAAATTTTTTGTATATGAGGGATCATTTTGGCTGATTTTGAATGTGAGGACTGAAAAGTATTTTGTTTTGAAAATATATAGGACCAAATTGGAAAGTTTCCCTTTTATATAATAGTATTGTGACATGAGTTTGATTTAATTATGTTCGTATCAGACATAGACTGTGATGATAAAAGTATCATACATTGTATAAACCATTTGGATATTGGAAAACACTACTTATATTAAAATAGTTTGGCTGAAAATATATAGATATGTTCTTAATGACCAAGATGAAGCTTTTGTATGTAACCTTTTGTTGGACATACTGGAGATGGAGCTAAGAGGGACAAGAGCATGGTTTAAAAATCTGGAAAGCAGATCGTAGGCTGGTTTATCAAAGGAATCTAATAGTATGAGCTCCCAGTAATCATATTGCTCATGTTATTTATGAGTTATTATCTTGTAAAGAAAAATAAAGAGTTCATTTGTAAATTCTATTTCATAAGTTTTTATTCCAAGAACTGTTTATAGTAGTATTTGGTTGTAAGTTTGATGTAAAAGCAAAATATTTTAGGGAACCAGTAAGTTGTTCATGGTATGATTTGATACTTTTTTCTTGAGTTTCAATGGCATATAATTGAAACTGAAGCTCAAGTCTCCATTGACAATTAGAATTCTAACTAGGAGGAATTCAAAATGAGAATATATATAGTATTTATGATACCAATAAAAGAGCTTTTCGGCTCTGTTTTAAGCAGCCTGTGGCAAGTGGTATAATAGTGAGGCTGCTTATAGATTCTGGTAGTAAATTGCCTTCCGTTCATTCCTAGTTGAAAGGGTCTGTATCCAGTCCTCAAAGTGACAAATAGAGTTTTTTCTCCATTCAAGAAAAGTTTCACAAATCTTTGGATTTTCTAGTGGGAATGGTAAAAAGACAAAAAAAATATAGTCATAGTGTGTATAATGCTGTAGGAAAGTTTGATATAGAAAAGGACGAAAGAATAAACAATCTAGCCTTACAAATTTGTCCTTGATTTTGTGGCGATAGACTTGATAGAAGGCGATAGATTCAGTTTCAGTGACGTTCTGAACCATACTTAGCTTTATTGATGAGCAAACATGACATATGATATATTAAGCTTTCTTATTTGCTATTAATGAACATGGCATGTTATAATATATATATAGATAGAGCAAATTATTCATATGACCACTAAACTTTTGGAATCATTGACTTTTAACTATTGAACTATTAAAAGTCTGGTTTTGATCATTGAACTATCTAAAATTTAAATTTCAGGTCATTCCATCAAATTTAATCGTTAACTATGTGTGACGACCCCACCTTCTCTTAGGGCATACTCTAGAAGTTAGTGGACCGCCTGTCTGAGTCTCGCCAGGGGTCACTCACTTACATTAATTTCAGAAATAACATTACCATTGAACAACTGAACATTCACTCTTAGGTACAACTCTATTCAGTTTGAAACATAAATTTGTCCAATAAAAAAAATAAAATACATGTTCTAAACATCCATTCTTAATATCACACCAACCTCAAAACAAAAGATTCAACCATCTCAAAATATAAAAGAAACTATGACTACAATATATATACGGTAATGGATCTTTCCAAAATAACTTTCTAATTCAATCCAATCACTCTTCGATCTCCAACTCCTGTAAGGAAAACAAAGCTAAAAGGTTGAGCTAAAGCTCAGTGAGATTTGCCGAACAAGTAACATTCAATTAAACACTTAAATAAGTAGCAAAATTAAACAATTAAGGAAATACTTCACTGAATGAATTACATAACACTTCACTGAACGATCACTTTTAAAAGGATATGGTGCTCGCATTAGAGCCACTTCAATGCACTACACACTCCACCGAACTCCTCCTTATAGCCTCCAAAACAATAAACACTTCCCTCACTTAGATGGCCATATCAATATCAATAATCTGCTACTCCGTGGTAATACTCGAGCATACCAATACACTTACCCAAAGCTACCGTCCTATCCGACCAAACCCTTTTGCTGGCTCGAATAGTCCATTGAACAAAGGATTTTGGGACCCAGTTCAGCCGGTGTGTGTCATGCACACTTACAATAACACTTGATCAATTATCAACCTTCAAGCTCAAACTAAGTCAAGTGCGATAAAGTACACTTCCGACTTAGAACATGAGGGATAATTAAGATACACTTTACAATTGAGTCACTAGCAATATTCCATAATAAGCACATTTATCACATAATTTCACTTAAGTAAGCATAAACAGTTAAACACACAAATTCGGAAATACTCACCGTTAAATTTCGATTAAGTTTCGCTTTCTGGGTTAAACCCTTGATCACTCTCTATTCCTGAGGTAAAATACAACTACAATCATTCAGGTATTCTTAATGTGAATTCTAATAAGTTTATTTAGAGTTTTAGGATTCTCTAAACAAAGTTCAACTAATCCAAGCAGTCTAGTGCTCTTAACACTTCCATTTGATTCACACTTTTAAGGTTAGGAATTTTATGTGCAGCCTTTCCTGGGAATTTACTTGGAATGGTAATTCTGTCTAAGGAGATTGTTTTGATGATCTTTCCTGGGAATTACTGAATCGGTTTAATCACTAGTTGTACATTTTAACCTTAGAAAAATGGACAATATCAAAGTTTAAGTTTCCATTATGCCAAACTAGTATTACATCAAATGTTGTCATTAGATTGTTTATTGTGAATCGTGTCCATCCCTGTTCAAATTTGCCTTTGTAAACATCAACTTTCCATCTTTTTTCGACCGTGTAATTGTTAATAACAGTTACTTTTTTTTTTTTTTGTCGACACAGGGGTATCCGAGTCAATTCTTACGGGGCCCGACTAATCCCCTGCAGCCCGGACCCGACGCCCCAACATACCCAATTACCCAAGTACGTTGGGACGTCGGGTACAGGCCGCAGGGGATTAGTCGGGCCCCGTAAGGATTGACTCGGACACCTCTATGTCGATAAAAAAAAAATGTAACTATTATTAACAATTACACGGTCGAAAAAAGATGGAAAGTTGATGTTTACAAAGGCAAATTTGGACAGGGATGGACACGATTCACAATAGACAATCTAATAACAGTTACCTGCTACTGCGTTTACTAATTATTTGCAGAAACCAAAGTAGATTCTCAGCTCAGATGGCTCTGAAAGTTTTTGGGAAAGATGAAGGCACAGAAAGTTTTGAAAACTAGAATTATTTTCAGGCACCCACTAGGCGGAAGTTTCTCTACCTAGAGAGAGAAAAAACTCTCGGCTCAAATTTCCTTTTACTTGAAGACCAATTCCAATGCCCTCAGGATGGATTCCGTAGCGTTCTAAAAGGTTGGTGAACGTATTGTTTCATGCTCCTTCCTGTTTAGTATTCACTTGTTTCCCTGCTCATTTTAGCTCTTGCTCTCATTGTACAACCGCCTCCACTGAAGAGGTAATTATTAATCCATCATTAATTAAACAACCTCTCCCATTGCCGTCTCTTCCTAAACGTTTTCCCTTTCCCATCTTGCTCTCAATTGCCCCACTGTGTCAGCTCTTGATCCATCATTTTTTCCATGAAATCTACTGCAAAAATCCCTCTTTAGACTCCTTACTTGTTTTCACTTTGCTGTTCGACAAAATCTATTACAGTTCCTCTCATCAATCTCTCTATCACACAAAAAGAAGCTCTAGCCATTACATGTAAGGGTTGGTTTAGCTTGATTTTGAATTTCAATTTTTTTTAATAATTTTCGTCGCTTGTTTTGGCACCTGTTTTGATGTTATTTATTCAAAATTTTGTAAATTTTCTCATTTTGTGTCTCAACAAGAGTATAATTGATCAGGAACATTCATGTTATTTTGTTAAATAGTACATATGCATACACAACGTTGCTTTGATGTGAGATTATTTCGTGTTTTAAATCCATTCATGGGCATAACTATAATTTCATCCAACTACGATGACAAGCAAATTAATCGTGAATAATGCAATTTGTGTGATTTTTTTGTACGATATCCATGATATTTCAACGAAAATTTTGTCAAATTTTTGAATTTTTAAGTCTTCTGTTTTAATAATATTAAAATTAACTTTTATTGGAATATTATCCAAAACAAGTAGCAAAAGAATAGTACTATATTCAGTATTCAAATTGAAGTTGAGGATAGAGGAGATTAATGTCTATAAGTAATACTCTAGAGTATTGTTGAGCGAAGAAACAATGGCCCAGTTTGGCAAATGAGTTTTTTGGGTGTTTATTTAAAACTTGATTGTAACTTGCTGTAAAAATTATAGAAAAATTTTTTAAGATGTAAAACCTTTTTTTCTTTTCTTTTTCTTTTTCCTTCTCCTTTTCTTTTTCTTTCTTTCTTTTTCAAATTTTTTATTGTAATTTTCTGTACGATCCTACAATCCGGATCGCGATTTTGACAACGTTGGTTTGTCCCATTTAAGTCCAATCAATGATTATGTTGGCAAAATCAATGAGATAAAAGACAGTGAAAATTAATGACAACATACTGCTTTGTTCCAACTACGATTCATTAGCTTTTTTTTACCATTTGGAGCACATTATCTTTCATTTATAGAGTCTTAATTATTAATTTGTTAGCAAATCTGATGAGATAAAAGATGGTGCAAACTAAAAATTGTCTGGACAACTTTGATTTCAAATAAAAAAATTTACTTCACAAATTTCAACCACCTTTTTATCTTCTCAATCACATTTTTATCTCACATACATCATATCACAAAAAGTGCTACAGTAATTATCTCAAATAAATCATCCAAATAAACTCTTATCCAAATAATGTATTGTTTTATTTTTACTGTGATACCTTGGCACCTTTTGATTACTCTAGGCATATTTCATTAATTTATTGGATCCTTTATACCATTAATTTTGTAAAAATCATTATTGACTGGATTTAAGTATGACAAACGTAAGAGCTTGGAGCATAGAGCGTTCAAAATTAAGAATTTAGAATACTCTTCTTTTTTTTTTTCGACACAGGGGTGTCCGGATCAATTCTTACGGGGCCCGACTAATCCCCTGCGGCCTGGACCCGGCGCCCCAACCCGGCCCGAACACGTTAAGAATTTAGAATACAAAATGTCTAAAATTAAAATTTAGAATGCAACGTGTGAAACGGTACAAATTCGGAGGTGCAAAATGAAGTTTGCCCTTCCTTAAAGAGATGAGTCGTGAGTGGGCACAAATATTTTAACATGGAGCACCATCGGACCGGGTAGAATTGCCAAGTAATTCATCAATTCATCTTCTTCCTTTCATTCATGAAGCTAAACAGAGAGACTAGAATTTGAGGGGCCAAAAGAATTGTTTTAAAAAAAATCCTTAAAAGAATCGAAGGCTAGCATGCTCAGTGAATACTCAAAAGATGGAGGTGAAAAAGGAGAAGAGGAGCTTGAGGAATCAGAAATGCTGGAAGTGGAAGGGCTGGGATTGTATAAGGGGAAAGTGAGAATTGTGCGTAGTGAAGAGGCGGCCGAAGAAATCATGCTTTTGTGGGGAATCCAACAGCCCATTCTCTCAAAGCACAATGTCTTTGTTCATCAATCTTCTCCCCAACTCCACATAGATGCTTGCGGTCGCTCTCTCTCCATTCTCCAATCCCCTTCTTCCTTGGTAGCTTCTCTCTCTCTATCTGTCCTCTCTTCCAATTTGAATAGGCTTTATATTGACAGTATTGTTGAGTGATTTTTAGTTTTTGATTTGATCTAACATGCTGAAAACTGTAGGCGAGTTTGTAGATGTAGATTTGGCGGAAAATAGTCAATGCCCAGTTGACTAGGCTTGGAAAGAAATTATTTCAATGCATCCATTGGTAGACCTTTTTTTTTTTCAAATTGGGGGAGAAAAAGAGAGAGGATATTTTACTGTTACTTGTGAAAGAAAAGGCGTTGAATGTCTGATTCAGTTTACTTGTGCTTCAGTTGACAGTTGATGGATGATCCACTTGAGTCGATAATAGTCTTAGATGTGGCTTTTATTAATTCTGCTTGAAGTTTATTTCATGGATGAATTCTTACTTAGTTGGCACCAAGAGTAAGTGTTAACAGCATTTTGGACCATGAGTAGGTAACCAATTTTCTGTAGTAATCTAGGAGTGTTACCTCCTTGTTTACAAGATATGGTGACTTTAAAGGGGAAAGTGGATAATTTTTGTGAGATTGATGAAAGACAAACTACTGCTATTTCTATTTTACAAGTAAAATTTGATACACTTGTTTCTTCTGTGAGTCTAGATATGTAAGCTTCAAGCTTGTCCTTCGATGAGAATTTCAAGTATTTCGGATTCTGTATGCAGCCATCTCTGAGATGATCAGGATATAGTGAAACAGATATAGTTTGGAAAGCTTTTTAGCTTGTAATAGCTCCTTTTCTTCTGGACTTGGAAATGCTTGTGCTTCCATTTGAGGCTTCAACATTGATAGACAAGCTTCGACAATGTTTACTTTGTTATTTCCATCTAATATCTTCTTGTATGATTATAATTCTTTAAAATTGTTATACCCTTTTTCAAACCAATAACAAGAGTATGCAATAGGGTACTCCTGGTGTAACTGGGGCAGTGATGTGGGACAGTGGAGTTGTTCTTGGAAAGTTCTTAGAGCATGCTGTGGAATGCAGAAAAGTTCTTCTTCAGGAAAAAAAAGTTGTTGAGTTGGGTTCTGGCTGTGGATTGGTTGGGTAATATTACTTATCATCTCTAGCCTTGTGGCTGATTATTTGTTTATTTTATAAGAGAGAAAGAGAATTAGCAGTAAACATTGTTGGATATGAGTTGATTTTATCTAGGATTTATCTGTGTGAATATAATTGAATAAATATGAGTTGTTAGAAAGGTTAAAAGGTTTTCTTTCATTTGACACGCATATGATGCTATTTTTCTTGAACTTCCTTTTTCTCATGTCTTCTTCAGTTGCATTACAGCTCTTTTGGGTGCTGATGTTGTTCTCACCGACCTGCCAGATAGACTTAGGCTGTTAAAGAAGAATGTTGTAGCCAATCTATATGGTGATGTACGAGGGTCTGCCATAGTAAAAGAGCTCACATGGGGAGATGATCTGGACCAAGATTTGCATTATCCCCTTCCTGATTATGGTACTTGCCTCTTAAGATGCTTTGCTTTACCTTAGGTTACTCATCTACTCAAACTTAAATTGCACACAAATTACCTCTGCATGTGCCTTTCGTAGTCCATATTGTTGTTTTATTTTTTGGTAAAATGATTGGTATACTTTCATATTGTTATCTTTTGCATTCATCAATACGCCATTATTTCAACATCTGCTTTTTTCTCCCTTCTATGGAGGATGCCAGGGTTCGGAAGAGTAATACTACGCTAGCAATAGTATTACTGTAATACTATTTCCTAGTCAAACACACAGGTGATTGCATTCAGCATAAACTAATCCTTGTAGGTCAATAGGAAAACTATGTATTTGTTGAGAATCATTAGGTGGATGTATGGAGCAAAAGATATGGTTCTACTCCTTGCTGGTCCATAGTACAACTATTTGTTTCTTAGGTTTTTATGTGTAGCCATATGGCATATATTTCTATCTTATGGATCAGTGGGCAGGAAAGTAGAAAAGTTTTCAATGGCTGTTATAGATTTTGAAAGAGGAGCTTCTAACTAGTTTTCTATGGCTTTTTTTTTCTGAACTCTTTTCATGTTTATATTCTGGACACTATCTCTCAACTTTCTGGCGAGTTTGGGCATTGTTCTCTAAGATGATGGTAAGAAAGTTCACAATGCAAAGCTTCTTCTGTCAAAGACTTCTAGGAAACTGAGCAAATTAGAGAACATATCCCACGGAAAGCAGAAATCTATAAGTTTGTACCACTGCAACCTGGCCCAAGAGTGCTAATTAGAATTGGTTAAAGCAAAGAGGAATCAAATATGGAACTTCAAGTAGTAGTTTTCTTTTTCTTTTTTTTTTGGGTTAAAGTAGTTAAATGTATACCATTTGTACCTCTAACGTCAAGTGCTCTCTTTCTGGAATTAGTACGATATAATCTTTTATGCCACGGTAAGCCTGAATCTTATTGCTTATTGTACCATAGTTACTAAAGAGATATTAAAGAGACAAAGTATTGGTAGCCGAAGCCTAAATAACTCAACAATGCTTGGACAGGTCAAGAAGCTTTTTTCGTTCTGATGCTTTATACCAAGCATAGTCTTCTAATGGCAGACTTAGATGTTCATAACTAAAGAAGCATCGATATTGAATGAGCTACATTCGAAGAGTCCAAGAACCTAAAGTCCTTGCACCCTTGGTCAATCATATCCTTGCTGTTGCAGTTATGACTTGCTGGTTATCTCTATAAGGGGGTTTTTCACTTTCTTTTGAGGGGCTGAGAACTCAATAAGTTGTTAGTGAATGCCTATGCTGCTAGTATTTGTAGATGACACCATTTACCCAAGCTGAAGTTCTACATATGGAATCTATGTACATCATATCCAACAGTGAGAATGCTAAAATTAATGGCCTTCATGAAATGGGACGTAGAATCTGGCCCTGGACCTCAGTGCATTAACGTTTAAGTATGGGTTAAGCTGAGTAGAGCTCATTTCTATGCGTATTCTTGGTTTGTTCTAAGCTGAAGTCCTCATTTCCCAGGATCAAGACAATACCAGTTTATTGCTTTGCATAATCCTGATCTTAGCTACACACATACTTTGGTCATACTTCAAAGATGCTGTTCATTATCATTTCTTGACCCTTCATTTCTTTTGTGATTGCATCTCAGTGCTTGGCTCAGATGTGATCTATAGCGAGGAAGCTGTGATGGATTTGTTGGCGACTCTATTGGATCTTTGTGGAACCCATACAACTGTTATTTTAGCTGGAGAACTTCGAAACGGTACATTTAGTTTACATTTTCAGTGAACTTTTACATGTGGAATTGGCATAAATTCATGTATTCTTTAGCAGATGCCATCCTTGAGTATTTCTTGGAAGCCGCATTGAAGGATTTCATCGTTGGTTGTATTAATCAAGAACAGTGGCATCCAGATTATCGTAGCCAACGTGTCGTCATATACATTATGGTGAAGAAGTAGAAGCGAAGAAAAAAGATCACTTATTTAGTTCAGGGAACCCCATGTTTTAGTAGTTCAACCGTATCAGCTTTACTGCCGTGTGGCATGCGCAAGTGTGGTTCACCTAAGGTAGTGTTCGTTTGCAATGAAATGTGTGAGAAAGTTGTTTTTCCCCCTTTCTATGTGTTTGTTTGACAGGAAAGTCAGCAAATTTTCCTGCACTTTTCCTCCTTTTTTTTGTTCTTTTGTTTTTTTGTTTTTTGTTTTAAAACCTCCACCCCTTCCTACCCTTAATTGCCAGACTCGGGATTTGAACTTTAAATCAAGCAGTAGGAAGAACTCTAAGAGCTGTCTTCTTGGTACTAGGCCAACTCCAAAAGTTCCTGTTACTTTCTTGCTTTTGTGTCCTACAAAATCTTCGTTTGAATAGAAGGAAAATTGTACTTTTTTTTGTTTGTGGGGGTTGGGGGGAGGAGGGGGAGGGATGGAAGGGAGGGGATGGGTTGGATGGTACCGGAGTGGAGGTGTAAATGAGAGATTCTGACTCTTGAGACTTTCCACTTACCAAAGGAAAAAAAGTTGTATGGGAAAGTGAAGTGAAAGAAAGTGTGGTAAAGAAAAATGCCAATGAGAATATGAAAGTTATTGGCAGTTAATAGAAGTTATTGAAACCTTTGTGAGTAATCAACTATTTTCATTCAAAGTCTTCCAAATTTTGCAGGACACGTAATGCAGGAAAAAAATGGATAGTCACATTTTTCTCAACAAGCAAACACTGTCTATGGGATTTTGGGAAAATTTGGTCAATTACTCACAATATTTTTAGTAAATGTCTCTGACTATCCATTTTTTCTCAAGATTTTTCTTATCAAACAAACATACATTGCAAAGTAATTCTCTCTTTCCTCACTTCACTTTTGAATACGAGTTTTCCTAGGATGAGAGAAATCCGCAATCTCACAAGAACGCCCCAGTTTATAAGAAAATAGGTTTGAATGAAATTTGGATAGGATTTGGGTAGGTCAAGTCGCAATTTGGGTGAATACAAAGTTGATATGACATTCAATCCACTCAACCGCGCTCTCAAAGTGAATCAAGATTTGAAAGACAAGAGTCTTCACTCTCGCTTGTAGAGAATCTCAAAGATTGAATGTCATAAAATCACTCAACTGAATAACCATATTCCATATAACGTTATTTAAACTCTAAGGATCGGGTTCTAATAACCAAACAAATTTGACTCAATAATTGACCCATCAATCTCAAAAGCTTAACACATATTGATCTTTTTTAATTGAATAAACAAAAGAACTAAATAAACAATTTAGTTTAAAGCTAAATAATAATTAATTAAAACGGATAAAATAGAAATTTTTTTAAAAATCATTATATGAATTTGGAAATCTACGGGCTAGCAAACAGCTACTCTGACATACCCACGTCTTATATGAGGAAAGTCTCTAGTCACAATTTTTTTGTGTTCAGTCACAGGACATGTCCACATCTTACAGTGCAAAGTCTTCTACCTCTCCTTTTTGAACAATCTCTTCAACTAATTTCGCTTGCTCTGCATCTATAGTTAACCTTCTCCTAATCTTTATTCAATTGAGGTTGCGATCCCAACCTTCGAAGATCTTTTTGATGATGCTCTATTCTCGGAGTTTGAATCAAAGAAATAAATCTCTTTTTTTGGTCGATATAAGGATAAAGAGAAGAACTTCTTACTAAACCCGAACTCTAGGCTTTTTAGGCCAAAGGGAGAGACAAATGGACCTTATATCCTATTTCAGTTGAAGACAAAGACCTTATTCCCTAGAGCAAGGCATCCAAGTAACATTGGAACGGTTCGAGAAAATTTATGAGAGAACACAAAAAAATTGTGAATGGTGTAAGGAGAATGAAACGAATACGAAACGAGCAAAATTAGTTGAAGAGTTTGTCCAAGGAAGGGGCAAAAGACTTCACATTGTAAGCGGCGGGCATGTCCTGTTCTTGTAAAAAAAATGTTGACCGAAAGACTTGTATTAGATAAGATATGGGCACGTCAGAATAGCTGTTTGCCGGTCCACAGATTTGTATTGTGATTTTTAGCATTTTTTTCTATTTTATTCGTTTTAATTAATTATTGCTTGGCTTTAAACTAAGTTGTTTATTTAGTTAATTTTTATAGTTAATAAAAAAAGTCCAATGTGCATTAAGCCTTTGAACTTAACGGGCCAATTATTGAGTCAAGTTTGTTTGGCTATTAGGATCCGATTTATAGAATTTAATTTAGAAAGTTGTCTCGTTTAAATAATGTTGTATGAAACGTAGTTATTCAATTGAGTGATTTTATGACATTGAACCTTTGAAACTTTCTACAGGTTAGAGTGAAGACTCTTGTCTTTCAAATCTTGATTCATTTTGAGCGTGCTCTCGAGTGAATTAAGTGTCATATCAATTTGGTATCCACCCAAGTTGTGGCCAATCTACTTGAATTCCATCCAAATTTCGTCCAAACCTGTCCCCTTACGAATTGGAGTTTTCTTGTGGAATTACATATTTCTCTCATCTTAGGGGAATTCGTATCACTTCCCATGTAACTTTCCCTTTATTCAAACAAAGCCAAGAGAATTGAGCAGGTTAAGAAATGTGTGGGCATAGCCTTCTCTCCTAACACCCCCCCTCCCCTTCGAACCAAAAAGAAAAAAGAAAAATCATAATGACAAGTGTTGATTTTCAATTTTCCACATTGTAGATTGTGACATGATAATTTGATTGCTTGGAACTAGGCCTGTCAATCAATCCATCTGAGCCGGATTTTAACAAGTCCAAATTTGGCTCATCTAATTAGTAACACTTTCAGGTTTCGAGTTAATAAATGTGAAACTTATATTTGGCTCATAAAAAATTCGACCTTGGAGCTTAATTTGGGATTAATTCGAAATCACTTATTACTCCTTAATTTCTTTAATATAGTTACTATAACTATTAATTCATAAAGCTAATTTAACATCCACAACATTAAAACTATACATGAACCAATAACAGTCAATTACAAATTATATAAATCAATAATTTTTCAACAATAATTATATCTAATTCATTCAAATTAAATGAAAAATAGTAATAAAATATGATCAACGGTCAATATATTTTCAGAAGTTGGAATTTCCCCATAGCCTTCTCAATTTGCTCCTACTAAGATTTGTCCACCCCCTTTATTCACAGTGACCAATTTTGAACAAAAATACAACATTTGAATCCAAATAGAAGTAAACAAATTTATTTGTCTCATGAGTCATATAAGAACCTACATGAAAGAAGAAAATAGACCAAGAAATGATGGTGATCAATTCAAGTAGAGACTAAGTTGGTAGAGTATACAGAATGCATGCTTTGCGATTGAAACTAACATATGTGTTTAGTCAAAATACAAGCAGCCATTACACCAACAGCGGCACATAAAAAGCAACCAATATCATACCAGCACAAAAATCTATATCTATATAAATTTGAGAAGGGATTTTTAGTAACAAGTTTCCACACACCTTCCCACTCTCAATTCCATTTTTCTAGCATTTTACATTTAATTTATTTCGTAAAATACATCGTGTCCACGTTTTCATCAAATAAGAATACCACTCCAACTAACACTTCTCCCCTCACACACTTTCTCACTCCAATTAATACTCTTCCAATTAACAATTCCATTCCAA
Organism: Coffea eugenioides; assembly: GCF_003713205.1. NCBI lineage: Eukaryota > Viridiplantae > Streptophyta > Magnoliopsida > Gentianales > Rubiaceae > Coffea > Coffea eugenioides. The sequence continues at coordinate 4,205 of NW_020862467.1, read as the reverse complement.
TTAAAACTACTCCAACACAATAATAAGAGATAACAACATAATTTCACCAAAAACTGCAGTTTACCATCTCTTTCAACTTCCTTCTAGAGTGAATGAAGAACATGGAAAGGGAATGAGTCAAATGTGAGACTGCTATTTGGGTTTGTATTCCATTTCTTGGGCTCTGATTTAAATAAATAATTAAGATAACAACCTTACAAAGAAAACAAGGAATAGGGAATGCAATTTGCCTAACCTGGGAAATAGGCTAAAACACATAATACTATAAAAATCTATATCTATATGTATTGTAGAGAGGGTTTTTTGGATGATTAAATCAGAATGCTTATAACTTCTCATTATTTTTTTTTATAGAATTTTAATTTTTTTTTAATTTTTATATATTTTTTCATGTCTTTTGAATTTAAAAAGTAAGAAGTGGCTCACTTATATAAAAATTTGATTTGAAATCTATTAATGTGAGGGTAAATAAAGAGGAAAACCACCAACCTTACTAAAAGTAAAAAAGTAAATAACAATATTTTACTCTTCAACTCAGTAATCCTAACTAAAAGGGCAAATTATATAGAAACAAAAAAATAATAATATTCACTGGTCATGGATTTAAAATATCAATATTAGTACCATTTGTGAATCCTAAATTATGAAATTACTAAATAGAAAACAAAGTACTACTAGCCTAAAAAACAAATTATGCATTTATAGGGTTTGAGAGAATGCTGAGGGGAAAAGAATAGAAAATTGGGTGGCAAAAATAGAAAGTTAAAGGTTAGCTATAAACAAAAGAAAGAGAATAGCAAGAAGTTAAAGAGTGGTGGGAAAAGTCGAAAAATAAAGGTAAATTACTACAAGATTGGGCGAAGAGAGGAGAGAAAAAAGAATGGAATTGTAGGGATATGACAGGAAAGATGACACCGTGTTAAGCGGTCTAAAAGTCATACAAGGTAGTGGATAGCTAATTAGCAGGTAAGAGATGATAGAAAATGTGAAGAACATTATTCTATAAGCACTCAACAATTTTAGGATTACAAAATGTGAGAAAAATTTTCTAAAATTGAGGAAAATGAATTAGTTATACTTTATATTTTTAATGTTAAAAATTTTGATATATAGGTATAACATGATATATTGATAAATAAGTTTACAATTGCTCTATCATATAAATCGTTATAAATTAAATTATTTTATTAAAATTGTTATCATGTATTGACAAATAAAAGGTTAACAAAATTTGGTTTCAACTTATTTAAGATATTAAAATTAAGGATGTCCATTTTGTATTTATGAAATAAACTTTTTTTTAACATGTTAAGCATACACTTCTTTAAATTTTTTTGTCTTTTTTATATACTTTATCTTATACTATAATATATAAGTATTGTTTTGAATTGAAATATAAATCTGTGCATAGCACGAGTCAGAATGCTAGTTTTCTAAACCAAAAAGAAAATTAGAGTTTCAATTATGACCTACCAATTTTAGCCCTCAAGAAAGCAACAGAATGGTTAATTTTAACTCTTGAGTTGAGAAAGAACTGGTAGAGTAAATACTGCTTATTTAATATTTCTGATATATATTGATATATTTTGACATATAAGTATTAGTATTTAGTAATTATATATTTATTGGATATTATTAATATATACCAAAGTATTAATGTATTACATATATATATAATTATATATATAGGTAAACATTAATGGGCCGAATCTATTTTGAATTTGAGCCTAATAAATCATAAACTTGACTTACATTTAATTTGAACATAATATTTAGGCTCAATCTCAGTTTAACCCAATGAAAGGTTAGATGGATGAACTTTGAATCGAGTCGAGCTCGAACTGAGCTGTCCTATTGACAGTCATACCTAGAACAGGATACGTGCAAGCCTTTTGTATTTTGCAATGAGGAACTCCAGTACAGCCGCACGTCACTCACATAGAACATACCAATATCGTAAAGTTTTGCTGCATTCCCTTTTTTCTCTTTTTTGGGATCTCCGGGTTTGCTGACCTGAATAAATTGAACTGCTGGAAACAAAAGTAAACAAGAATCCAACAATAAGCATGTCTGCGTGACACTTTCTCACTAGGGAAAACGTTTTCTACTACTGGCTAATGTATAACATAAAGGAGTAATATTGCACCATATCGGACGACGATTCGGACCCTAAGAAAGTACATATATATGCGATAGATCATACTGGTCTCGTGAATCATAAGGTACATCTAAAATTCATCCTGTCAATTTCTTTTTCTCCATAGTGTCAACAAAATGCAATTTATCTTCTTCAGTTTGTTTTTCTTTCCTTTATTTACCTTGGCCAATAATTTTAGCACTCCTATAATGTTAAACCCCTTAGGCCATCACTTCAACACTGCATAAAATTACACTACTTAATTATGAGTCTATAACACCACAAAAAATGGAAGAATCTCTAGTTTTTTCTTTTTTAAAAATAACAAACTAAATTATGACTGTTGAGGAGATTTTGATTTAGTGACTAAAGTTGAAATCTTAAAACTTAAAGATTTTAGAACATTTGCCCCCATTAGAAAATTAAAAAAAAAAAAAAAAAGAAGTCTAGATTGTATCCAGTTTCAAAGTGCTTGAGGCCAATGCCCACTTTTTCTTTCCAAACGGGTCTTGGGGGCAATAATAATTAGATTGGTTAATGGAAGAAAAAGGACGGGACAGAATCGAGTCAAGTCCTGCGTTTTCGTAGCAATTTGATGCAAGTCACTTTCAATTAAACAATAAGCGAAAATTCAAAGTAAATGCAGTCAACGGTGGACTTGACTTGGAGCACCTTCTTTGAAGGCAGAGAATCAACACAATTGCCACTACTTGCTAGAATAATTACATAAAGACTCTCAATTCATGAAGTAGATTTTTGTTTTCTTTTTTATTTCTTGGTTGCCTGTTATATGGTTCATAGAATTCAAAATCTAATACCCTAAGAAGTTCATACTTTTTACTATTTGTTATATGAATAGCAAGATTTGCTTGATTTATGGTGATACGAACGGCTTTTGAAAATTTCTTATTTTTTTTAGTTAGTTGATTACGAAGTAGGGTTGCTATATATATCATTATATCACACCAAAAAAATTTTTAAAAATTTCAATGATTTTATAAAAAAAAAGTCCAAAATGGAAAATAGATGATGTTATTTCTCTTGACTGCTAACTAATAAAATTACCTCACAAAAGAACACACAAATAGAATTGATGTATTTGTTTTGAGAAGACTTTTTTTTTTGAAGACTTGATATTAGAAAGAAAAATTATTTACTTTACAAAAGCTTATATACATTTTTATTGTTAACAAATAATTGAAACAATGGTTTCACGTTTTTTAATCCTTACTTTCCTCTTCTACATCCATCGTACATTTACATGGAACTTACGAAAAAACCTTGTATAGAAAAAGAGAAAAAAACAGTAGTGGTCCACTGTGCAATGCATTTGAACTTTTTCCATCTTTGGATTATTTCTTCTTCTTTCTACGATGTCATAATTAATTTTCATTAATAAATTTATGAATAGGAAAAAAGTTCTGATTAATACAATTTCTAACAAAAAGAGAAAAATAATTTTGAGTTAATAGAATGCATATAAAAATTTACAAACTAATCTTTTGTGCATTTTATTTTAAATGCCTCATAAATCTTTGCCAATTGCCCCTCAACAGCACGCAAAGCAGGAAAAGAACTCCAAAGTCCAAAGCTCACATGAAACCATAAAATGATTAAATAAAAACAAAAGAAACTAAAGAAAATTGACCGGAGCTAAATGGCATTTCTGTGGTTTTGGAACACATTTTGGACATTTTCATAAGAAATCACTTCTTAAATACACTCTAATTTGTAATTTCCCTCTCTCATATTATTTTACTCCTCCTCTACTTCTTCTTCTTCTTCAGCTTCAGCTGAATAACCATGGAAAATTTTCTTCTTCTTCTTCTCAGACTTCTTATATTCCTCCTAATTTTCTGCTTCACTTCTTCAGAAATAATCTTCGAGGAGCGCTTTGAAGGTACAGATTTTACAATTTTCCGGCCAATTATTCTTTCTATTCCGCAATCTAACTCTTTTCTTTTGGGTGCTTCTGGGCTAACAAAATTCTATTGCAAATTTTTTTTTGAACAATAAAATGACAAAGATGGGTGGAGAGATAGGTGGGTTTTATCAGATTGGAAGAGGA